>NW_009260770.1:808785-854418 GCF_000687185.1 Egretta garzetta
ATGAGCCAGCAGTGTGCCCAGGTGGCCAAGAAGGCCAATGGCATCCTGGCTTGTATCAGGAATAGTGTGACCAGCAGGAGTAGAGAAGTGATCGTGCCCCTGTACTCGGTCCTGGTGAGGCTGCACCTTGAATCCTGTGTTCAGTTTTGGGCCCCTCACTACAAGAAAGATGTTGCGTTGCTGGAACATGTCCAGAGGAGAGCCACAAAGCTGGTGAGGGGTCTGGAACACAAGGCTTACGAGGAGCGGCTGAGGGAACTGGAGTTGTTTAGCCTGGAGAAGAGGAGGCTGAGGGGAGACCTTATCCCCTCTACAACTACCTGAAAGGAGGCTGTAGTGAGGTGGGGGTCAGCCTCTTCTCCCTTGTAACGGACAAAAGGTCGAGAGGGAATGGTCTGAAGTTGCGCTAGGGCAGGTTTAGGTTAGACATTAGGAAAAACTTCTTCACCGAAAGGGTTGTCAGGCTCTGGAATGGGCTGCCCAGGGGAAGTGTTCAAGTCCCCATCCCTGGAGGTATTTAAAAGACTGGTAGAAGAGGTGCTTAGGGACATGGTTTAGTGTTAGGTTAACGGTTGGACTTGAAGATCTTAAAGGTCTTTTCCAACCTAAACAATTCTATGATTCTGTGATTCTATAATAATTTGATTTACTGATCACAAAGGGGACGCTGGAAGGAGGTATGAATCCCATAAACGCAAAAAGAGATTCAGTAACATCCAGAATTAACTTCAGTCACTAAATAGTAGTTCTTATGCACATATGAGCACTAGCTTCCTATTGCTTTTATTTAAAGGACCTGACATTTTGCATCACTATGTCCCTGGTGTGTAAAACTATACAAAGCTGATGCATAATTTTGTTAGGAATATGTCAGTGTAACACATCCATATCCACCTAATCTTTTTTCTTTGGTTGCAACGGTAACGTGTGCCCATCTGTCAGTGTCCTGCGTGCTCTGAAGTTTGCACAACACATTCTGTGTTTTTATGCAATGCTATAATCCTATGATACTGTAAAAAGAAAATAGAAGTATCATTTTAAGCCACAGCTCATTGAACCCATTTTAATTAAAACTTTTTGAAATAGATTTTATAAACTTCCTAATCTTAGCTGCAGATTAGTTGCCCGTTTATCGGATGAATGCACTAGGCACTTTTTGTTTTGCGTACTTAGAGATTACAGCCCTATTTCGTCCTGAAGGTATTTTATTTGATGAAGTCGATTTTAAGCAGCCTAATTCATGAATTAGCTGCCAATGTAGGGCATAAACCCAATCTAATTTGAGGCACCCACATAATTTATTCCGCATGATGAAATCTCCCAAGGAAGCAACAGAGCAAAAATACCTTCCACCAGCATAGGAGAGAAAGCCATGAATCCAGAATGGCAAAAAAATGCCAACAACAACAAAACAAACAAAAAAAACCCTGCACATTTTTAGTACACAATGCTTAGCACAAAATGTTTAATCCAAAAAACATATGCAGAATGATGATTAAATTTTTTTCAAGGACAACTTAGAAGTGAATAATATCCATACAGGGTAACATTACTGTAAATCATGAACATAATTTCTAAAACTTTCTTGTAATATATAGGCAAGGAGGAATTTTGGAAACAGCATTAATCCAAGACATTCCAATCCAGACATACAGGTAATTCCTCACCCTTTCTGCCAAGCAGAGCTAACCAGATTTCATGTGCCATCTGATTGTTACAGTCTCTTCAACTGGACTTATTCCCTGCTGAGTTCAAATCCGATAAATGGAGATGTATAATTGTACATCATTTTTCTGTTTTACTTGTTTTGTGATTCATCTATGGCCTGCAGTAACTTTCAAAACCCCTAAGTCGAAACAGTCTGAATCTGAGGATGAAAGCTTAAAGGGCTCCAGGCAATCTTCCCTCTCTCTTCTTGAAACTTTTCTCAATCTGAAGTAGAGAACAGCCTGCTACTCACTGGAACCTTCTTTCAGTTGAGAAAGATAAAAATGGAAGTATTACAGGAAGTAAATCATTGCTATTCACTAATGTGTATCCGAATATTCAGCCACCTGGGCACACTGCTGGCTGATATTCTGTTGGCATTCACTTTCAAATCTTGCTTTTACAGATAGGTGCAACACCTTTCATTTGTATATAAAGATTAAGCTCTTGTGGTTTCAGTAGAGCTTGATATAGTGGATGGTGGCATCTCCTTTTTTTTTGTCTTTAACTCCTGTTTAGGATAAGGTACAAGCATATAAAACCTGCCAAGCTGGGTCACATTCAGGTGTCCATCTAGATGATGATCCTGCAGTATGCAATGCATAGAGATGGAGCTAATGAACAGAGCAATGACACGTTGATTCTTCCTCGACCTGTCCTTAAAGCTTTTGACATTTAGTAATTCATGAACTGGTTGTTCAATGAGGACAACCATGTTCAAATTGTGGTTGAGTAGGTTTCTTCATGAACCTCTACTAAACCTCTCAGAGACCCTTCAAAAAAAAAAAAAATGCGGAAGTTGTTTTTATAGAATCATAGAATTGTTTAGGTTGGAAAAGACCTTTAAGATCTTCAAGTCCAACCATTAACCTAACACTAAACCATGTCCCTAAGCACCTCTTCTACCAGTCTTTTAAATACCTCCAGGGATGGGGACTTGAACACTTCCCCTGGGCAGCCCATTCCAGAGCCTGACAACCCTTTCGGTGAAGAAGTTTTTCCTAATGTCTAACCTAAACCTGCCCTAGCGCAACTTCAGACCATTCCCTCTCGACCTTTTGTCCGTTACAAGGGAGAAGAGGCTGACCCCCACCTCACTACAGCCTCCTTTCAGGTAGTTGTAGAGGGGATAAGGTCTCCCCTCAGCCTCCTCTTCTCCAGGTTAAACAACCCCAGTTCCCTCAGCCGATCATCAAGTCTAACCATTAACCTAGCACTGCCATCCCATCACTAAACCATGTCCCTAAGTGAGGGGTCCAAAACTGAACAAAGCATTCGAGGTGCTGCCTCACCAGTGCAGAGTACAGGGGCACGATCACTTCTCTACTCCTGCTGGTCACACTATTCCTGATACAAGCCAGGATGCCATTGGCCTTCTTGGCCACCTGGGCACACTGCTGGCTCATTTTCAGCCATCTGTCAATCAGTACCCCCAGGTCTTTTTCTGCCATGCAGCTTTCCAGCCACTCTTCGCCAAGCCTGTAGCGTTGCATGGGGTTGTTGTGACCCAAGTGCAGGACCCGGCACTTGGCCTTGTTGAACCTCATACAGTTGGCCTCGGCTCATCGATCCAGCCTGTCCAGGACCCTCTGCAGAGCCCTCCTCCCCTCAAGCATATCGACAGTTCCACCCAATTTTGTGTCATCTGCAAACTTAGGGTGCATTCAATCCCCTCATCCAGATCATTGATAAAGACACTAAATAGAACTAGGCCTAGACTGAGCCCTGGGGGACACTTCTTGTGATCAGCTGCCAACTGGATTTAACTCCGTTGACCACAACTCTCTGGGCTCGGCCATCCAGCCAGGTTTTTACCCGGTGAAGAGTATGCCTGTCTAAGCCATGAGCCGCCAGCTTCTCTAGGAGAATGCTGTGGGAGACAATGTCAAAGGTCTTGCTGAAGTCCAGGTAGACAACATCCACAGCCTTTCCCTCATCTACCAGGCGGCTCATGATTACCCAGCTAGATACGTATTTAATAACTTTGAAAAAGAGTAAATATTACAAAATATTTTTCATTTATAATTTGTTAGTGTTCTGTCCATACTGGAAAAGACTGCAGCATAGTTTAAATTTGCTTTGAATATATCTGCCACAGCAAATGCGCTTTATGCAAACTTTTTTATGGTAGAATGTGCTGATGCATTTTTTCTCCTGCTTCATTGCTAAATAGCCTTTGAAATCTACCTTTGGGAATAACTAATTTTGGTTATTTCTGACAATTTTGAATCCTATTTTGAAACCAGTAAAACAGCTCATGTCTCCTGCCCAGTTGGCTTCATACTATAGTCCAGCTTTCCTTCAACCCAACCTACCTGAAAGACCTGGGAAATATCGAAGAAATCCTACAGGGAATTGGAATGAAATATGTTCAAAGGATGAAATCTCAAACTTGTAGGTAGCAAACTATAAATCCCTTCATATTTCCTCTCCCTTTTGTTTTACAGATGCTTGGGGACCTACATCTCTTTAGGAGGGTGAAAAAACAAAGAAAAGGAGATCTAATTTTTTATAATGGGAAGTCTTCCTTTCCACATTAAATTTTATTTTCTTTATAAATATGTTGAGATATTGCCTGTGGAAAAAACACAAAATTAACCCAGCTAAGCTGGTACAAGACAATTGTGTTGCTTATACTTTTACTGGAACTAAACCAACTCTGGCAAGTGCTACTAAATCAATTCAGTTGGATGTAATTTCTCACTTCTTATTTGGAAACTGGTTCCTTCTTAAGAAAGTTTTCTATAAACATTGACTCCAAAAATTATTAAAATGGTAATGTAGAGCAATTCCGGTCTGATCAGAGGATCACTGTAGACTAGGTTCCCAGGTAGGATTGACCGTAATAGCTTTAACTCAATAGAATTGTCATTATGTAAATCATTATCTTACTGTGTTTTTCTTTCTGATCAACATGTGGTGAAGAGAGAGATTAATTTATAGGCCTCAGTTCTTTCTCCCCAGTGGGCAGCCCTGACCTCCATCAGGGACTTGTCTCTCTAACCAGGCTGTCTTGCGGACTTTGGATGAACACCATGGGCTGAATTAATGACCCTAAACTCAAGCCAGGGTGCTGGCAGCAGGGAGTGTTTGCCTGAGGTGTGTACTGCTCCTGCTGAGAGGAACATTAATATGTGCAAACCAGAGAGGGTTTTTGACCTGACACTGAAAATCCCTGCCCTACCCATCAGGATTGCTAGCAGGGGAGGCTGACTGTTTGTTATGACTGATTGATGTATTAAAAAAGGCAAAATATAGAAATCCTGCTCAGAAAGGGCTCCTTTTTCTACAGTCCACAAGGAGACCCAGGTACAAACTTTGCTTTCAAAAGATCATCCTGGAGGTCACACAAAATGTGACAACGTATTGCAGGAAACAAATGAAAAAGGATTTAACATTAGTGACAGCAATTTTTCTCATACGTGGTCAGTTTGCATCTTCTGCCTTTCAGTAAGGGAAGGGCTTTAATAGTCACCTATCCTGTCAACACCTTGTGACAATGTTCCCCTCTCCCCCTTTAATACCCATAAATAAATTAAAAATATACTAGATATTGAGAGATAAAGAAGTGATTCATGTGTCCTACTTGGATTTCATATGTGATATATTATATACATTGAGAGACAGAATGGATTAATCCATATACTCAAATTCTTTCTGCAGAAGCAGCAGGGAAGCTTCATTTAATATTTTTTTCCCCCACTGAGACACTGATTTGTTCCTTCTTGACTCTTATCTACAGTTAGGTTATCAAGTTAAAGAAATATAAGATACTGCCAGAGAAAATATAAATCACCCACAAGAAAAATAATTTTTAAAACTGTGTTATACATTACATTTGAATGTGATTATGAATTTATCTTCTTTTGACTTCTGTTGCCTATCTTCTTTGATATGCCTGAGGAATAAAAGCTGTAGCAGTCAGCAAAACTACAAAGGGGAAAAAATGACAAAAAGGTATACAGTTAAATGTACCGCTAGAAAGCAAACACTTTGGAAACTGCCATGACTTTTGACAAGCCTTTAAGGTGTCAAAAAGTGTAAATTTGCTGTTGTGTATGTGCGTATATGCACTGCCTAACTTCCAACACACCGGGACTTTCATAAAGGGATATAGTTGCTTATTTAGCAAACTCTTTCTCCTTCAACAAATTATAATGCAACAGTGGGCTAATCATAATGCTTGGGAGGGCAACTCTAGATCAGGCTGAATTGGCTTTTCCTCTGTAAGGTGCAGTTGTCAGCATGGTTCAAATATTAGAACAGTGAAAATCTATAAATAGCTTTGACTTGTTGAAAATCTTTTAGAAACAGTATGACTTGGTTTTATCATTCAATATTTTAAAATAACTGTAGGTAGGAGTAGTATTCTGTCTTTCCCTCCTCTTCGTCTCCCAGCCCCCTCGTAGGAGTAAGCATCCAGGACATGCTTAAAGTACAGAAACCACATCTCATTGTAAGCCTTATGTATTTGATCCAATTGGCAGAGTTCTGGCCCACGCAGAGTATTGCACATCTTTAACTTCTATATTTTATCTATCTCAGATAGGCAGTTTAAGGTGATCTTGTCCAGTTTCCTTCTGCATTAAGGACAGGTGACATTAAAAAATTAAATTGCCTGCAGTTCTATCATACATAGTCATCAACACATGGCATGTTTCTATCGATAGCTTCTTCGATAATTTACTCCTGGGAGTAAAGTTGCAATGCAAGGAAAATCAGTATCAGTTCAGACTTTAGTGTCTTCTTTAGACACAACAGCTAAGATAAAATGTCCATAAGTGACCTTTTCAGAGATGGCCTCAGTCAGTGACTCAAGATGTAGCAAGAGAAGTCATCAAACAGATGATCTTAAGGCTCCCAAACACTAACTGCTTTGCTCACAGGTAGCAAAGGGTTGAAAATTGGATTTGGTTCATCTGTGGTATTAGTTCCTTTCAATTTCACTGTGTAAAATATTATTGATGCTACAAAGAAAGAGCTTTTGATAAATATACTAAAAAAAGCCTAAATCAATAGTTCTTTTGCAGAAAGATACCTGGAAAAAAAGAATATAGAGAATCAATCGTCCCTTAGTGGTGTGAGATTTCTGTTCTCCATCATTCAAAATATGACAAAAGTACCAGCAGCAGCTGCTTCTGACGCTTTGCTGCCAGGTAACTCATCTGGCATGTTTCTATTGCTAATTTATTTGTGCATCTGCTGGAAAGGGTGCAGGTTACCACACCACTGATGGTTGGAAGAGAGAGGTGGCAAAAAGTTACACTATACCCTGGACTGTGTAAGAACGGTTGTACGTCATTCTGGGGAGTGCGACTGCAAGGACTGCGTTCTTACTTCCCCACCCCCTGAGTCCTTCCCTCTGTCTCTAGGTAACCCTGCTTCTGTAGAGAAAGATCCTGTGTTGGTTTTTTTCTGATAGGAAACTACAGCATAGGCAGAGCTGTGTGAAGTGCTGTTCTCTGTGCATGACAACAAGCAACAAGGATAAAAATAGCAAAGTAACTTTTGTTCACATATTTTTAGAAATATCACTAGCAAATCCATGAGAGCAGATAGCAACTCACAATTTTTGATGGCAAATACCCATCCAATAGCCATGTTTTTTATTTGGGGGGTGGGGGAGTGGGGATGTTTGGTTAGGGCGGGGTTTTCTAGTTCTTTTTTTTTGATGTTGTTTTTTGTTGGGAGGGTTAATATAAAAATGATACAGACAAACTAACAGTACCATAAGGTTGATCTTTTATGTTTATTTCTAGCACACCAAATATCATGCATATGTGTGCAGGTATGTGTATGTCTCCTTCATAATAACTGTCTTTTGTTTGCTTGTCTGGTTCTCCCATAAAACAGTCAGCATGTTAATAAGCGAAATTCAGAAGATCAATGAGCAGCAACCCTGACATAACAAAACACTGTCCTAATACTCGGTATGGTTGTGGAAATATTACTTGATGATAAGGCAGAAGGAAGATTAAATGCCAGTTCTCAGAAACATTGTCATAATATGAAATTGAGATGTTTTTCTAGATGCTAAGATGTATTTTCTAAATTCCACTTTCAGTCTATTTTATTCGATGATGGTTCGCAATTTCATAAATTGGATACAGATTCCAGATGAGTTGTTCTCATTCTTTTAGAATCATGAACATTTATTTTTTAAAAAAAAAAACCTACTTAATTTTTATTATTCAACTTTTATTTCGAAGTTGGGTCAGAGAAATATGGGTTTTTTTGTTGTTGTTGCCTTGTTACATTAGGAAGCATGAGCTGGCTGTGGAGTACCTTTTAAAGCCATTGTTCTAGATTATGCTTTATTAAGATTCTTGTGAAAATATTTATTTGTTCCTTTGTCTATGACTGAAAAGAGATATAAAAATGTTAAAATACCCCCTTCATTAAAATATGATCTCAAGAGACCATAGGCATAATATTGATTCAGGTTCCAGTTGACTTTCATCGACTGTAATCTTCATGCAAGTGTAGGTACTTTCTAAGTAATGTGAAATACATTAAATAATAAACAAATGCATTTTTTAAGCATATAAAAGACTGGATGGACTTAAGAGTACATATTCATAGACAGATAATTATTTTTTTAAAATGCTAATAAAATCTGCTGTATTCAACATGGGGTTAAAAAGTACAAAAAACACAGCAAACACATTTAAGAATAAAACTCACTCAATTTCATTACTTTATAATGCTGAATAAACCTGTATAGACAAAAGTATAGACAAGTTTTTAGTTCATTTGTCAAACTTACTCTATTCTAAAAAAACCCCAAACAAACCATAACCAAACAGCTCCTGGGTTTTGGAGTATAAATTGATCTTTGCCTTTTGATCGATGAATCCATGCACTGAGTTTATGCACGTAGCATCTTGCTTGAGGATTATGCTATTTGTATGTACTGACTGTGAAAGAGAAAAGCCATCAGCAGTCTCATATGCAGCAAGTTCTGAATTAAAGAGGAATCAGTATTTTCTTTCTGGCCTTGCCATAGAAAGCAAAGATCATTCTATGCTTAAATGATTTGACAAAGATTGGCCCGTTGGCAATATGATGTGAAGAGATTATCTGGGATTTGCTTTGTGAGAGAAGATTGTCTAATGAGTAGGTTATTGAATGAATCACAGTAGCATTTAGTACTGATAATGGATTTAAACCCTGAGTTACTGAGATAAAGCGGAGAATCCCACTGCCATCTCAACCAAATCTGTATGTGAGTTTAATATTCTGATATTTCCTGATAGGATGTAGTTTGATTTATTTCAGTGCAGAAAAAAAACCAAAAAAGTTGCTAAGACCAATTAAAAGTTCCTAATATTTCATTGTTATAAAACTGGCTATGAGATAGCTGTTACAACAAAAGATAACATCTTTTCTCCCTCCAAGCTCCATTCACAATTGGTAGTTTATATAGAGACATTTTAGAAGATATAAAAGATGCTATACTTAATTTTAATTTATTTATTAATTCATTTCTGTTGCTGCCCTTAAAATAATATGCATAAGTAAGTGCTATAAGCATAAGATCTGACGGGTTTTAGTGGCAGGTGCTGCTCTGATAGAAACACAAACCTAAGGGCACATTGAATATTCTGCACTGAGGCTCTCTGTAAGCCTCTCAGTGCGGTAGTTTGAAGGTCACAAGTACACTGCATGAAGAATTAACCTACATTCATAGGTATAAATGACAGTTGTTCCTGACCTGCCTTAAATATAAGCACAGGCAGCTTATATCAGAAATAGAAAGAAAAATAATGTTTTCCTTTTTATTTCAGATTTCTTCTTTTCCAAAGTTTACACCTATTTGAGTCGGTGTTTGTGTCTTCCTCTGTAATTTTGTATATGGCTGTATCAAAACCACACAAACTGGTCCTTTTCTTGTATTTAAGAGAGCACAAAATCTGTGTTGATGGTATACATTAACCTGCAGAATATATATAGAAACCTACTGAAATAACTGGCACTGTATCCTTACTTCTAACATTGGCTTGTTCCGTACTTCTATGATAGGTAGTTAATGAACTAAGGCCCAATGCCAGAGCATATTGAAAACCAGCAGTTACTGTCTTCAACCTTATGAAAAAAAAAATAAAATATGGGGGCTGGGATTTTATTTTCTCTTCTTTCTGTCAATAATAGTCACCCATTTAAAAAAAAAAAAAAGCAAAACAATAACAAAAGTAATTTTCCAGTAGTTTCCTTAGTGTTAGTTTCTTTATTTGGTTTAAAGATAGATATAAAACATCCTTTTGAAAATTTATTTGTCAGTTATTCTGGAATATAACCAAAAACAAAGTGAGCCTGAGCCTCAGTGACAGACAGCATTATCTGGTTGCACCAAAACAGAAAAATGCTCTATCTCTGTAAAACTTCCTCCCACAGCAACACTTCCTTCCCATGTATTCTATCAGGCAGTATCCTGAGGGTAAACAGATTTAATCTGTTTAGGACTAAAGAAACAGGAGGAAGCCTGTCTTTTGAGAGAGAATTCAGGTAGGCATCAGAAATTGCCCAGTAAGAGCAATGAGGTTGAGGCAGCATCATCTCAGGGACTCTCTGAGAACCCTCTTTGCCAGCAGACCTTTCTCCTTTCAGCTGCTGGAATTAACAGAGGCATTTGAGCAGTCATTTCCCAATGATCCTATTTAACACAGGCAGAGAATCTTGCTGCACCTTTTGTACATTTTCAGGTAGGTTTTTTGTTGTTTTTATTTTACTGTAGTGGGTCAAAGTTGATGATGCAAAAGCCTAGGGCTTATTTTAAAATCTGGAGCACTCAACATTGTCCCAGTTCTACTGTCATGAAGGTTTAATGCTTGCATGAGTGGGAGTGCAGATAGGGCAGTGATCGTTTCTTTTTACAGTCTCAGTCATGACGTTCCTTTGTAATGACATGGTGTACACCTTAACAGCTTAAAAACTGAGGACATTTAGGTATCTGAAAGACTTCTAACCATTTAAGTTTTATATGCTTTTACAAATAGACTTGAACCCATGAAAATGCTGAAACATGTTATAACCCACCTAGAGGATTCTGCTACCTTCCCCCTCCCCTCGAAGTTAATAAGGGCTAAAAGAAGGATAGTTTTAATATGTTTCTACATAATTACTCTTAAAATAATGTATGGAATTGACCAGAGGATAATTTTCTTTTTATAGTTTTTAAACCCAAACTTACAGATTTCTGTTATAGAATCATAGAATCACTTTGGTTGGAAAAGACCTTTAAGATCATGGAGTCCAACCTTTATATTCTGCGTGCACATACTTTCCTAGTATGTTTCAAAGATAATAAAAAGGAAATAGCATCATTACCACTTTCAGTTAAATTCTAGACTACTTTGTCATAAAATTAAAATTATGGCAACCAAATTAATTTTAAAAAAGAAGCTTTTTGAAGGATCACTAATGTTAACCAAAGCCCTGAGGATGAAACACACCAAGCCATAAAAGTAGTCTCATATTAAGAAGACTGCCCTGGAGAAAAGATGAATTAATCTGATTCACTCTGAATTAGTCAGATTTGGGTGTTTGTTGAATTGGAAAAAATGTAGCAGATTGTATATTTGAGCATGCAGTATTCCAACTATATGAGAACAGCAAAATACACGTACAAGCGTACACATTTTATGAAGAAGAGTATTGGTCTCTACAACCTTAGAAGACATAGAGAAGGAAGGGTCAACAACACTTTTTGACCATCAGATAGGAGCTGCCTATGATGAGAGCATTCTTAACTTTCAGTCCCCTTCCTGTACATTACATGCATTACAGAGACATATCTGAAGTGCTGCTACGGGAAGGTTAACATTTACTTATTTAATATTGTGTGCTAAGAATAGCAAGTTAATTGATCCCCAGAGCACAAAGAATTAAAGTTCACAAAGTGGTAGTTCATGAGGGAGAAGCCATGAACAACTCTCTCTAAAATCCCCTTTTGTTGGAGGCATGTAAAGCAATTTGGTGCACAGGTGGATTTGTCTCAGCTTGGAGTGACTTTAAGATACATAATTTCTGATTTAGCAGATGTGAAATAAATAAACCAAAACAAATAGAATGGGGAAAAATCTGAGGGTAGAAATTTCATCAGAGAGATTTAGGTTTAATACTATAAATTAGTTTTCTAAGCACTGGAATAATCTAACTAAGAAAACTGAGACTTCTCTATCAATCATTACACACAGAGAGATTAGACAGCCCAACTCTTGTGAGCAGTCTGGGAGGGAAAACAGGTCTCAGCATGTTTGGTGGCCCAGTTTTCCATAATCCTGAGTCAAAGAACAGTAGCCCAACAACTCTTCTGTAGGTGCTTAACTTTCATTAGCCACAGATCTGGAAGAGGCCTTGTGGAGAGTCTTTTACAGGGCAATGCGTTCTTTAAAATATTATCATGGCTCCAAGTTCTTTTTTCAACACCAAATCACCTGACTGAGAACAATTAAATTAAGAGACTTTATAAGGGAAGAGAATGCAGATATATAACACAGAAAAGATGAGACACAATAAGGAAAGCAGAAAAGCAACAATGCTATCTTCCCTTCTACATGATTTTGAACAAACTGAAAAGTTTCTGTCTTTAGTTTCTTCCTCCAATTTGCTGGCAAGTGATGTTTCCATTAATTTCTTCTGTTCTTAGATGCCTTAAAGTGACAGATTATGAAAAGGATAGCCAATAAACTGCATGAATACTTGTGTCTTTGTCAAAAAAACCCCCCAAAAAAGTGTAAATGAACAAGATGGAAAGAAGATGTATGAAGTATAGGATAGCGGGAAATTGCTGCCAAGGCAGTAGTAACAGGTAACGTACTTATGGAAGTATTAATGATAATATATACTTGAATAGCAGCATTTACTATCATTCCAGGAAACAGTAAAACTTCCACTTTTCCATATTCTTCCAACTCACTTTATTTGTTGACATTTGTCATGTGTTCTGGTTCACACAAGTTGTACCAGTACAATTCAAAGTGATAAAGATTCTTCTCACTGAAAGGCTTTGTTTGTGTTTGTGTGAAAACACATGCTAATAAACAGACATGCCTACTTGCTCTCCTTAGCCTAATAAACGTATTCCTGTGCTAACCCTGCTCCACCTCCTTAGAACAGATTTTTTTTCTTAACTAGCTAGTACTCTAAGATTGAAAATGCTTTTTGTGATATTAGTCTATTATCGTTCTCCAAAAAGAATAAGTTATCTGACTTTATTTTGATGACATAAAATGCAGTTAGAGCAGAAGACTTAGTCAGCTTCTTGGAAAAGCTTTTCTAAATCAGGACCAACACAAAATATATTTTCTCAGCCTTTGTTGTAGATGTTTGAAGTTTTCAACTTCATGTGCTTAAAGAGACACTCAACCACCAAGAAAATCCTGTTCAGTGCACAGGAGACAGTGTGTTTTGGACTGAGTGGTGCAGCTCCCAGTAAAAGCATCAGACTGACCATCATAGAAAGTCTTATGTTACATCATAGAATGAATATTTCAAATGCAGCATCTGTACAGGCATTTTTGTCATCCATTAGTAATATTCTCCCAGGTTTAGAAGCTAGCACAGCTTGGCCATTCAATCTTTCTCTTACACACTAATACTTTCAGCCTGGGCAAAAATTCACACCAATGATGAAGATGGCCTTGGTGCTGTTCAAGACATTGTCAAGCAGAAATAGACTGAGATGACAGGTAATTTAATATAATGTCCTGATTAGCTATCTGATACATGCACTGTCGATAAGATTACTGTATGTCCTTTGTAGGTTAGATTCGCTTGAGACAACTCTTGAGACATAAAACTTGGTTTTGTAATAGTTTGCATTTTATGTAACTACTCACACATAAAAATAAGAGCAAAGAAAATGTAAAATGCTGCCTGAGTTGGCAGCGCTTTACATCTTCTCTTCCTTATTTATGGCTTGATTCTTTCCTTCTTTGTTGTGTAATATTTTTGTAATCATTTTTCATTCATGTAATGGAAAAGAATAAGTGCTTTGGATGACCCCAATTTTACTTCACAAGAAAGGAATCTTTCTTTCATTTTCAAACACCTTGAGAGAAAACAGCAAAATAGCAAGATGAGACTTGGCTTAAACTCTCCAGTTAGGAACAATGCAGTTTATCCAGTCATTTAATTTAGCCAATAATTGCATGAGTACAGCACTCATGCAGGATAAGGAAGATAGACACTTAGTTCCTTGCTATTTTCAGAGACCTGAACCACCATTTTCTATTTCTTAGTAAAGCTAACTTCAAGGCTGTAAGCAATACTGTTGTGGGTTACTTTGTCTTCTCTGATAAATCTCTTTCAGTCTATTCATATGGGATAACTGAATATAGCCAGTGACTAAGAGTTTAAGCATTTACCTAGTATGTAGGATATTTATATCCTTCCTCTCAATCCAGTAAGTAATTTCAGAATTCTTTTTTAGAAAGAGGAGAAGAGATTGAAAACAAGCTTTCTCAGAGTACCCTGGAGCACTCTTAAAAGTGAATTGCATGGCTTCAAATATTTGTGCTACATTGCCAAGGAAAGAAAGTGGTAAGTAATGCCATTTTTAGGTCTGTGAACTTAGTTTATTTCATGTTTATTTCAAGGAAAACTGTTGCATCCAGCAATTTTTCAAGCGTCTTCAATCCCCCCATTTTTGAGACAACACACTATCCATGCCTGTTTGTGCCTTCATCCACCTGTTGTGGTAAGTGCTATTAAATCTGGGGAAAAAAAAAACAAACCAAAAAACTAAACAATCCCTATCCTCTCCCAAAACACCCCCCCACCACCACAACAATGAAAACCATAGTTTTACCTAGGAAAACGAAACATTCATGGTTGAGATGTTATTCTGTACCCTTCAGATGAAGTCTGCCTCCCCAGATGACGTCCCAGGTGAGCAGAATGTCTGAGAGGAAAAGTGATGCTGGATGCTGTGCTTTGAATAGGTCACAATGAAGTGCCATGCATGAGAGGTGGACAGAGGATAAAAGTTTAGGACAAGAAAGAGGATAAGGGGAGAGGGGATGGGTCAGATGGGGAGGAGGGGGGAGTAAAAAAAAGTAGTTGTATAGAAAAGTGCACTGCAATAATAAGGTCTGGTGGACAGCACTATATCTATTTCACCCTATAGTAGGATGAGATGCAGACACTGTTCTCCCCACCCATTCTTTCCTTTCCAAACATCCTGATCCCCAGGGCAGGGCAAGGCGAGGAAGGGTGTGTATCAGACAAAAGCATGACACACTTAATCACTATACCAAGTAGGCAGACTTCAGGGAATGTTTCAGTCAATGTATGTGCAATGTCACTTTAGATTCTTGGTGAATATAGAAGTCAAAAGAGAAATAATTCCTCCCTTCCTCCCATGCCTTGTTTTTATCAAAGACATCACCTGAGCAATGAGGGCAATGAGAAGAGTGATCTATATTAGAAAGATCCTTTCTACAGTGATCCATTTCACTCCTATTTTTCAGGTGAAAGATACATGCCAGCTTACAGAGTCAAGTTTATTGTGATTTTAAATATCTGATTCTCATAAATCTACTGATAGTTTTCAAAACTTACAGTAAAGAAAGTATTTTTGCAGATTTTTAGCCTTTATCTCATATGACAACCTTTAACATCATGCCTTAAATGAGTTTCAGAGCCACCTTTGCTGCCCTACTTCTTCTTCAAGCATAATAAAACAAGCCAATATGAATGTTACCTCTAAATCCAAGGGCATATTAACTACTATCTTCTCTTACCTGGCACATCTGATGACTGATACTTTTACACTCAAAATCCTGTCACAGGCAAGAGGGAACTATCACACAGAACTAAGAATTTACTGTAAGGCTAATTAAAATCTTTACAATCTAATCAAAACACAACAGTTATTATTAGTCCAGTTATGACAGTACTATCACTTATAGTCCAAATTATTGCAGAAAAGCCTCATTAGCAATACCCTTAAAAGCATTATAAAAGAACATTTACCAGTCTCTTTCTGTTTTCTCTCATGTGATGCTCACCCTTCCAGTGTCCCCCCAGGTCCCAAGACTGTTGGTTTCACCTTTCTCAGGAAAAAGGGGGGAAAGGTGCTGCATGGCTTTGGTGTAAGGAGTGGTGGTGTTTACAACAAATCACAAGCATCCTGATATCCCTGTGAGGAGTAGTATAAAGACAGGAGCTTCCTCTTCCTTATCCTTGCATCACATTTAAACCTTCTTTTAACATAACCCACTGTCTTCCCATCAGTTCCCAGTTGTCATTGCTATGGAGGGCTGCAGTTCGTCACCTCCCAGTTCCCAACCTCTGTCAGACTGGTGTTGTGCTAGGGATCACAGGGCAAAGCAAAAACAGGACAGCCAAGCCAAGACAGCCTTTGAGCCCCTGCACTGATGGGGCAATGCAAAGCCTGCAACTTGCTACTAGTCACAGCAAATCGTATTTACTGAGCTACATTGTGAGCTCTTGATCAAGTATCACTTGAGACAGCTGGCCAGCAGAAAGCACAACTGTGGCAAGTTCCTTGTAGTGAAACAGCCACTTCAGCACTTCTCCAGGTGAGTCTGGAAAAGCGGACAGAAGTAGTTGGGATTTCTACGGTTATTAAATATTTTGTTGCAGCTCCTCCTGTAAAGCTGACCAAAAATGTAGGTTAGCACTTTTGCTGCTGATGACTTTTTTGGTCCTTGGGATTTTCTTAGTAGCACAATTTTTTTCTTCTGTATTATGTCTGATAAGATAGAACAAGAGACGTCTAAGACAGGGGTCACGCTCTTCTGAGTTGCAACAGTTAATGCGAACTGTCAGCCTGCAGCTGTTAATGTTAGCATTGCTTTTGGCAGAACAAATCTTCAGCTAATGCACAAAGTATAAGGGTTTGAGAGGTTTAGAGGACAGCCAGCAGACAATTTAAATGTATTTTATTTTCTACTACAATTTTTTATCTTAAATGCCAGGTTAATAAAGTCTTATAAAATATTGCATGTAAGGTGAACATTGCATAGCTGTTATTCTTCCTTTGAAAATTAAGATTTTGGCTTCAAGAATTATTTGGAAAGTAATTTAAATTTCCCTAGTGAATAGTTAATATTAATTTATTTAAGCCTTCATGTTGTGGGTTTTTTTTTCTTTTTTCTTTTTCTTTCTCTTTTAGAAAATATTTGGAGAGGCTTCCCAATGGCAGCTGAGTTTCTTGAAATTTGTAAGAACAGACAATGGATTTCTTTCCTGTTTCTAAAGTTGCCAGGTAGTATATGTTTCTCACTTTTTTCCTGAAATGTTTCTGAACCTTGGGACAATAGAATGAAAAGTTCAGACAAACTCCTTGAAATTGCTAAGAAAAAGTGATTGATCACTGAAAGTCATCATACATCAATAAATAAATAAAGAGAACCAGGGTGACACGTGAAGGCAGCTGGGTTTGCAGGCCCCCACCTCAGATGATCCAGCTGGCTCACTGTCTTCCTTAGGAAGGGCAAACAAGAAATAATAATGTCTGGCTGCTCCTGACTCCAGAGTCTGAACAGGAAAGTAAATAAGCTTTTACCCCTGAGTAAAGAAGAGACAGGCTTTTTAGTGTAAGGTTATGGAAAATCTCAGACTTGTACCTCCTGGATGAAACTGCCCCCTCTGTAAATGAAACTCTTCCTAAATGGTGTTTGTTTTTCACTTGTAGTAAACACTTTAGTCATATTTTGAGAGCTATAATAAAATGTCACAGTTCTCTTTTTCACAGAAACGAGAACATCCGGTTCACTATTTGTAAAACATTTTTTAAACTTGGGCCACTATGTCTAGAAGGCAGGTGAAATGACAGCAAAACGTGACTAATTATTTTATGAAAATTGGTTTTAAGTATGTGTGTTGGTGGGTCTTTTAGGATGTTGAATGTAGCTGTTAGCTTATATAAGTAAAATTTCTTTTTCAAGACATTGTTTAGGTTATATTTTTATAAATTGTAAAAAAAGGGATAGCAATATGAAGCATTTTGCGTCCAGTTGTAGTCTACACAGATCAAAACTAAAAGTTGTGTCAACATCTTAAATGGGAGAGAAGAATTACTTGAAAGGAAAAACATTGCACCATAAAACAAAATGTAAGCATGAACAGCTAATTATTGTAGATTGTAGAAAGCTAAAAATGATTCAGAGAAAGATGCACATGAGAGACTCAGAACTGCACAGGAGCCTACCAACAGCAGTGACATAAAAGGAATCAGATGCACAAATTAGGAGGATGTTTATAATCAGAGAAATTCAAGTTTAACATATAACAGTGAGTCTTCCATAGTGATTCTTACCCTTAATGTTTGCTTTGTTCCCTCTGGGGTTTAAAGGAAATGCAAAAAACTCATTCTCTGCATTTTTATACCTTAAGTTTTTGATCTGATTTTCTTTTCCCCGTAAGCTTTTGCACATAGATTGCTGAAAAAAATCCATATTGACTTTTTAAACTTCTATTTATTTTTATTTTCATCTTCTCTAGAGATAATTTTCTGCATTTTGTAGTACTGCTTTTGGCCCCAATTTTCCTTTCACAGGAAAATTCCTTTCCTTCTGCAGGTTAACTTAATTTTTCCTTAGGGTATTTGATTTTGATTTACTGGCTTGGAGAGAAATCTGCAAATCTTACAGAAGCATTTCATATGCAAGCAACTGTTTCCTTATGAACTGAAAATCTGACAACTTTTTTTTATTTATTTATATACATCTAAAAGTATTTTATGCTTTGTTTGACTCTAAAGTGGTCCAAGCATTTTCCTTAAATGTCAGACACCATCACCCATTGCCAGATGCAGTTTTTTTCTCCAGGAGTGTTTTTCTCAAGAATAAATGGGAAAAGCCTTAAAGGGGTGTTCTCCAACTCATCACCAGTAACAGAAGCTAGTTTTCAGTATCAACGTTTTCATAATATTAATTGCATTTCCTACTGAAAGTAATTTAAGAAAAGGAAAGCCATTGACACTGCTTTTAATTGTAAAATAATCCAGAATGTAAAACAATGGCAAAGAAAGCTTTTCACTCTGATCCATGTTATCTTCACTCTATTTGTTAACCAAAGAAAACAAGTGGGCGCCATACCATGCTGATCCATCCAGAAAGGATACTCATTGCATTGTATTGCATTGTAACTTTTTTTAATAGTATGTTCAGAACTTTGACTTGACTAAAATGACTGTGTAAACTGCTTAAAGTCTGCACCTTTGCCAAGGTTGGGTCACTATTTTCATGTATAAATTGAAGTAATGTCACTTTAATTATATTTCATTGCAGTCACACAACCTGATATTTTACTACTGAGAAATAAATAATAAGTGGTTCTTTGCGAAGATCCTTACGCTCTCCGATAATGATAGTAATTTTAAAAAATTGGGAAGGAAATAAACTAACAGTTATCTGGTCCATCTACTGCCAATTCACAATTGCTCATTGTAATGTTTTTCGTCTTTTGTTCAATTTTGTTTTAAAAGCCCCATGTAACATGGCTTCCACGATTTCCATGGGGAGGCCATTCAATTTAGAAAAGAAATAATGACAGCTCTTAAGTGGGTTCCCCCCGCCCCCAGCCTTAATTTAGGCTCACTGAATGATCTGCTTCCTTTGGGCATATTTGCTCAAGGTGACATTAGAGAACACCGGGAAGTCAGCACGGTGCTTTAAAACATTCAGGCTAAAAATTCTACCCAAACCTACTGACATTTAAAGCAGTCACTGCACGGAGTGCAGTTAGTTTTGGGCTGTGTCTTTTAAAGGACATCCATGTTGTAAAGCGTACTGACCTTCACACATGTAAGACTTTCAGACTATAATCTAATAAAAGAAAAAAAAATATTATTTAGAACTTTAATGACTCTTATGGAAGACTAAGCTTGCAAACTGTGATAGCATACATGTTGTATTTTGCTGATTTTGGATAATAGTATGTTAGACATAATGTTCCATCCTCTTCTTCTAAATGTTCAAATTTGATAGAGCATACTTGGTTTCCATTACTTTATTTCTGCCCAGAGTTGTTGCTCTCTGACCTGGACTGGTTGTCCTCCATTTCCTAGCCAATCATGCCTGCACATAAAAATTGTGCCATCCCCATGAAACTGACCCAAAAGATGTCTTAGGCTATGCCTGTTCCACTAAATTAGCAGTGCCAGGGAATGTTTTGGGAACAGGTATTCAGCCGTCCATATGGCTAAATTTACAGAGCAGTCCCTGACTACTTGTGAAGGCCCTTCACTTCTCATTCAATACTCTTCATCATGAGCTGTATGCTGCTGAAGTTTTGACTTCTATCTCTATCAGTGACAACAACCTTTATTGCCTTCTCAAGGCGCACTCTAGCAAATGTTTCTGTATGTTTCCTCAGGCAACCACTCATACTTGTGAATCTCAGTGTGAGCCTCAGCAAAGCCACTTCTGTGTTGTCCTCTAAATTTTGTAAATTTGTCTTCTGTGATATAGCCAGAGGAATAAAATAAAATAACAAAATAAGATAAAACAAATAGACAGCAGGTAGACACTTCTTGTGTTGAGATCATTACACATCACACTCGTCCCTGGTACATCATGATTCCTTTTCCTTCCCTTCTGAAAGCATCCATTTAATTTATTGCCTCTGTTCTGAGGGGTCATGGTCCTTCATTTCAGGTAAAGGCTTTACCTTAATATAAATTATAAGCCAAACTGATATGTCCATGGATAACACGCTGGACTGTCACAATGGTCTTAAAAAGAAATGTTGCTTTTATTTTATTTATTTATTCTGCTAGAGGTATACACAAGGCAATAGAACAGGGGAGTAAACTTCGGTCTTTCCTTTTTACATCCATGTCTTGGTTGCTCAGTCATTTGAGGAATTAGGAGTTAAATCTATATTTACATAGTGGCACACATATACAGGACTTTCACGTATAATAAAATATATAGCAGGTACTTAAGGACTCAACAAAATTTGATTCAAATGGGTTTTGTTTTTATTACAGAAAATTACATTTCCAGAATTCTATTTAAAATACTTATTTCTCATAAAGTCTTAGGAATTATCAAGTTTCAACATTTCTAGGAATGCCAAGACATCATAATTTGGAAAATGTAAAAAACCCCTTGCTTATCAATTATAAATGAATGAAAAATAATTTTGATAAAAAGAAACATGCCTGAAAGAAAAAACATACTTGCAAAATATGTTATTTGACCTGACTTTCATTTGTTAGTTAACTTGTTTTTCAAAATATTGATCTTTTGCTAATGAAAAAATATCTAAGATCTGGAGTTTCTTACCTAAATCACATGGGAAGGAAAAGCAAGGAAAACAAGTTCTAAACGGAACCTAATACTTATTTTATCAAGAAAAGCCTTATAGCAGTTTTTCAAATCAATGAAAGTTTTTCTCTTTTTATTTATTTATTTTTCATTAGACAGTGTTTTCCTATTCAGTTACACTAATGCAGCCCTGCGTGTTGTTCAGGTACTGTATGAAAATATGTAAGTGAGAAGCCTGTAGGAGCAAATGGGCCACAGCAGATGAAATGGAAATCTGCAAATTTACTCTGTATTTCTTGAGAAATAAATATACAGAGAGAATGTAAATTAGTTCCCATTAGCTAATCAGCAGACAGGGATTTGCATAAATGAGAAAAAAAATATTATATGGTATTCCTAAGTCTCCATGCATTATCTGTGTTCTGTGATTGGCTGAGACAATTCAATTTCAGTATAATAATTAAAAGCTACATGGCCTAATGGGAACATTCAGACATTTAAGAAGATAGTAAATGTTCCTTATCATCATAAGTTAGAAAAATACATTCAATTAGTGTGTTAAAATACTATGCATTGCCACAATATGTTTTACTCCGTTGTCAAGGTGAAATGTGGCACAATCACACTTCAGTATTTTGTTCAGATATAATTGTTTACAAAGTAATAAAGGCTCAGCAAAGGAAGAACAGAAAATAAAGCCTCTGTTTTATTTTGCAAGGCAATGTTTGAAATGTTCTTCCTTTCTTTCCTCTGATTTTTTCTGGGCAAGGACATGCAGAGCACCTGCCTACTAATACATCAAAGTGCTGTTTGAATCCTATTTCTAAAGCCTTTAAGACCAAATTTGAACTGAATAACCCAGATCAGGAATTATTTTAAAATAAAGTGGAGATACAGTGCATACTTCTTTTTTAAGCTATCCTGATCATTACACAGTGTCATTCTGGAGATGGTTTTCTTTTAATGCCCATGTATGCATCTGCGTGCATGAAGGTCATTGGAGAAATGATTGTGTCCCTGCTCATTGCAAGGTCTCTTAAATGTCAATTAAATGACCTTAAAAGTTTATTGATTTTGTAAGAGCAATATTAATCGTTCTCTACAAAAGAAGGACCCCAGTCTAGAAGCTACTTAATCAAACATGTGACTTTCAGTTATCGCGAGGTTTGTAGTCGCACTACTATATGCAATGTGACTGTACCATAGCTAGTTTGATCAAAGGGCATTTAGAGAACTGCTAGTTTTCTAGTTTCTCTTCCTCTGCCTCTCTTCCCTTCCATATCACTATAAAATTTATAAATGTATACATTATAAATATTGAGGCCTTTTATAAACAGGATGATCCTATATGTATGACTATACAACACGAAAGACTTGGGAGCAATGAATGCTGCTAAAAATTTTGAACCACAATTTGATCTCTCTTGAACTTAAACTTTTTGTTGCCTGGAAAGTTTATTCCAAATCTGTGTATCAGCTATAATTGATATTTTAATAAAACCCCAAACTTACCTTTCTCTAAGCTCTAAAAGTCTATGCACAATGTCATATGTCCATACAGAACTGCAATCAGGAATGTATTTACGCTATTTTAAAATTACAGTATTCAGCTAAATAGAAATCAATCTATGCTAGTGTTTCTATTGTGTGTGTCTGTCATATCTTCCAGTGTCAGATCAATTTGTAGTGAAGGTTAGAAAAGACCAATTGTATGTGATTCATGCATATGCAATATAAATGTAGGTAATTTCTACTTCAAACCAAGATGGACAGTTTGTGCTCAAAAAGTAAAAACATATGAAATGTATAACACTATTTAGAAAAATATTATAAATTATAAGCACTCTTATAAGATTTACATTGTGTGAAGAAACCTTTTGTTTCTGAATGAACCTGATTATGTTATAGGTTACTAGATTTGTTTTTGAAGTCCTTGCCCTGTTTCTGAGATGTAAGATCTCTAAGTTTGTTAGTAAGAACCCATCAGGAAAGACAATGTTAAATACAGGAGTCAAATTTTGTACTGATGGGAAGGGATGTGGTTCCATGGATTTTGATGAAGCTGAAAACACAAACACCAGCTGGGAATTCATCTTAGCTATTTAATGACAGTCTTGGTTAAGAGTCATTAAAAAACCTTACTATATGAACTGCAAAAGAAATATTAACATTTTTCAAGTGCATAAATATACTATTAAAATTGGTTTTTTGACTTTGGCTGGCTGTCAGGTGCCCCCCCAGCTGCTCTCTCACTCCCCTCCACAACAGGATGGGGAAAAAAATTTCAAAAGCTCATGGGTTGTGATAAAGATAGGGAGATTGCTTGCCAATTACGATCAAGGGCAAAACAAACTGAACCTAAGGAAGATTAATTTAATTTATTGCCAATTAAAACTAGAGTAAGATAGTGAGAAACTATCTAGAGACAAAAGTCACCCCTACCACCCCAGCTCTGCTTCATACCAGAGCGGTGGGGTGGGGGTGGGGAATGGGGCTTGTGACCAGTCCATAACAGTTCCTCCTTTCTTCTCACACTTCTCCCCTGCTCCAGTGTGGGTCCTTCCCACAGGCTGCAGCCTTCATGAGCTGCTCCACCAGATCATCCACCAGCTGTTCCTCTCCACCAGATACAGCCTTTCAGGAATGGACTGCTCCAGTATGAGTCTCCCACAGGCCACAGCTCCTGCCAGAAAACCTGCTCCTGCATGTGCTCCTCTCCACAGATTGCAGGTCCTGACAGGAACCTGCTCCTGCATGGGCTCCTCTCCACAGATCGCAGGTCCTGACAGGAGCCTGCTCCTGATCGGGATTTCCATGGGCTGCAGCTTCCATCAGGGCACGTCCACTTGCTCTGGTGTGGGGTCTTCCATGGGCTGCAGTGTGGGTATCTGCTCCAGTGTGGTCGTCCATGGGCTGCAGGGGGACAACCTGCTCCACCAAGCTCTTCTCCATGGGCTGCAGGGGAATCTCTGCTCTGGCACCTGGAGCACCTCCTCCCCTCCTTCTTCTCTCACCTTTGTGTCTGCAGGGCTGTTTCTCTCACATTTTTTTTCTTCTTCCCTTCTCTCACAGCTGCTGAGAAACAAATTTTTACCCTTTCTTACATATTTTTTCCCACAGATGCTACCATCTTGGCTGAGGGGTCAGCTGTGCTCTGCAATGAGTCTGTTGGAGCCAACTGGAACCAGCTGTGTTTGGCATGGGGCAGCCTTGGACTCTCTTCACAGAGGCCACCCTGCAGCCTCACTCCACTGCAAACACCTGGACATGTGTAACCTATAAAAAGACTCCTGCTTTTCTTGTGGTAACTACTGTAAAATAATAATGATGATAATAAAGTAGATGAGTAATTAAATTCTGCTATAATTATTTTTCCAAATTTGAAAATGTTAAGTGGTGCACATTTGCAATTCAGTGAGCTTAAATGTTCCTGACCTTTTTCCTGGTGCAAGCTTCATAACCCAGGGAGATGACCACTGAGCCTTTTGTAGTTTGTCTTATTTAATAAAGCAAAGACTTTTATATAATTTCCTGAGATATAGTTAAACTAGTAATCTCATCTCTCATTTACAGTAATTCTACTGGAAACTGGCATCAGAAAAAATATGTAGAAGGAAGCAACAAGGACAGTAAGTAGGGTGACCTGATTCCATAGAGATGGTGAGAATCCATTTTATTAAAATGTGATGTCCTCAGAACTATGTCTTTTGCAACTTGATTCCAATAAGTAGTATCTAGCAGGTACTTTGCTTGGAGGTGTGATGACTGATGGTCTTAGATATAATTTAAAGTGTGCTTTTTGTCTTTATGCATCAAATGTAGGGGATTGGCTTCCTCTTCATAATCAGAAACCGAATGTGCTGCAGTTTAAAAATTAAAAATGAAAAGCCTTTTGATTGATGTTGCTTTTAATTTAGTTGGAGCCATAAATCATCCTATGACTTTCTGTGAGGATGTTGTATAAATGTTTTGTATTCATGATTGGATCACAAAGTGCCCTCTGGCTTGGTCTCTTGACTGCCATTTTTTTCACACCAACATGATGTGATGAAATTGGTTTCAGAGAGTACATACGGTGAATACAGATATCTTATGCCTGATTGTCATCTTATTACAATCAGTACAATATCCAGCATCACTTTAATGTTCAGACATTACTATGTTGCTGTTAAGTAAGTGGTACCAAAATCAGGCCCACGGTTACAATAGTGTGCAATTTTAATTTAAACAACTAAATCCTACATGTGAGGAAATTATGTATGAAGATTGACCTAGAAGGTAATACTCCTTCTTCATAGTAAAGACAAATGTAAATCCCAGTCTTAGGGGAGCCAAATTGTTACTACATTGGAAAACAAAAAACAATGTAATGGAAGTCACAGGCAAGGAAATGAAGAGAAAGTAAATTCCAACTCATCAGTATTAAGCACTTCTTAATACTGTCAAGCACTTTTATTAATAATCATGAATGTTCTCTGGTCCACTTTGTCAAAAAAGTTTTAGTATAAAGCATAACAAAAATAAATATTCAGTAGCATTAGTTAAAAAAACACACACACGACACATATTTTTTCCCATTGCAGTTTTATTTTCACTTCCCTGCTGTTACGGTGTTTTCATCTGTCCATGAGTCAAAAATAAAAATTGTGCTGACCTGCATGGCTCTTCAACAATGTGGTTAAGGGTTCCTAAGGGACTATTTTTTTAAATTATTAAGCTCTTCTGATTTGTAACCTGAGACACAGTTAACCTTGGACAGAAGCTATATCGTTGTCTTCAGTCAGAAACGTAAAGGTAACCACACTAGATGAGAAAACTAGCACATGTAGTCTGGTGTCCTCTCTCAGGTATCAGTCAAGAAAAAAAAACATAAATAAAAAAAAATAATCCAATTTTCTCAGCAATCACAAATGACCTGACCTGACTGTAAGAAATTCCTCTTAACACCAGGAAATTTAGAATGTAGTATGCCTTAAAATATAGGAAACTCTCTAATAATATAAAAAAACCCTTTCAAATACAAAATGAATGGTTATGTTATCTGTGAGCATTTTTTAATCCTATTTTTAATCTGAAGTATCTGAAGGTATTAAATTTCACATAATCAGTACATTGTATAAATCAAATTAAAATAATTTCTTGCCTCTCAGCTTCACTAAATGCCCCCCAGCTTCTCTTGATTTCCTTTTTGAATAGTAAAAGAAGGTAAGTGCATGCTCTGAATTGGTCTGTTCATCTTCTTTAATTCATGTCATCCCTAGCATAAATTGTCCCATTTATGATCTGTTCCATTTTCACCAATGAGTTTTCTGGTGGAAATTAAGGTGAAAATGGCAGCTGTCTACAAGTCTTTGTTGCTGATGTACCCCTGTCTGAAAATGGCAAGAGTAAATTCGAATGTTCTATGTGTGTACTGTGAATTTCACTGCCTTGTGGGTGTCTCACAAAACTCTTGAGTAAGGTTTCTTTAAAAAAACACTCGTTGTATAGTATTCCTGTAGATTAAGTTGAATGGAGTAATGAAAATCCAATTCATTTACTAGTAGAACCGTTGAAAGTTAATTTACTTTGATTCATTAACACAAACTAAATATGAGTTAAAGAAGTCAGCTGAGAAGAAATATTCCAACATCTTTTAATGGGTGCAGCTGACTACTTGCTTTTCTGTTCATTGCTTTCTTCGAAACACCCCGATCTTCAGTAATTTCTTGTCACCTAAGGGTGGCTGCTGTAGACAGCCAGACAGATTACAGCCTGCCACTACTTCTATAAACAGGAAAATCTGATTAGATAAAAGGAAAAAAAGAAAAAAATCACCCTGAGGGTGATTAAACACAGGGAGAGGTTTCTCACTGGAGTTGTGGAGTCTATCTTTGAAGATACTCACAGCTTGACTGAACAAAGGTCTGGGCAACCTGATCTAACTGGACATGCTTTGAGCAGAATGTCCCCTCCCACCTAAATTATTATATGAATCATTGATCTTATACCCTGGCCTTGTGGTTCCATCCCCATTTGTCCACTTAAAAGCATGCATCCTTAGACCTTCTATATGTTATTCATTGGAAGCTGCAGGATATATTTCCCAGCTCTACTTGCTGTTTCGTCCATACAGAGGAATATGATTACATAAAATTTCAAATTATATTGAATTCTACATTTGAAAGGCTTTCATTTACTAAATAAGTATTAATGCCTAGCCTAGCTGAAAATACTGGTTACATTATGAGTAAATACACATTTGAAGTCCTTGGCAAATGGGGAGAAAGTAGTGGCTATGATATTGCAAAGCTTTTTCCTGAGTAACCATGGATTATGGACAGTATGCACTCAGATTATTAGAGAATTAACTACCAGAAATGTATATGGAAAGCAAATTATTCCATGCCTTTTTAATGTTAGTGTTCTGTTGCTATATTCCCTTACTAGGCCTTCAAGATCATTTTATGGTGCAAAACTAGTTGAAATCTAGGTCTCTTCCAGGAGAGCAATTCTAATGTCATTGCCCTTCTGTTCTCTAACATTATTATGACAATTGTTATATTACAGCAGAAGTTAGGAATGCTCAACATCTTTTAAAACAGGATCATATTTACTCAAGAACCAATGGCAGATTGATCTTAGTCTTTTCCAACATATATATTTTCCTATTTTATTTATTCTTTTCTTAAATACAGAGTAAGCCTGACTGAGAAATACATGAGGAAGACTGCCTATCAGCTCCTCCTTTAAATTCTTTAGAATTAAAAAAGAAAGAAAGAAGTCATACATGTAACAGGATGCGTTATACTTTTGTCTTACGCATTTCAGGTTTGGTGGTTTATTTTTTCCCCTTCACATCTGAGTTATAATACCCACATTCTATGTTTCGCTAGGCAAAGTTGCCTTATTAAAGCAGCTAATTTGTTTTTACAACTTCTAAAATTATCTGTCACTGTACTTGTTCTTTCCTTCATGTTAGCCTGATCATTGTGTCTAATCTTCTGTGTATTTATTTGAGTCAACATTCTTTGTTCTTCGAGTCTCTGTACTCTCTTATCATTATTTTAATATTTTTTAACAATTAAAGGAAAGAAGTGACAAAAGTATCTACAAAGCTTAAATGAATAAAACATTCTGTTTAGTCCGATAATCCTTCCTCCTTCTTCTAACCCCCCCTTTCAGAATTTTCTCTTTTGTTTTCTCTATTTATACTGTGAATGCTGTGATTATTTCAAGATTCTCATACAACAGCTACTCTTAGAAATCTCCTATTTAAAAAGGTTCTGCTTAATGGAAAGGTATCACCAATATTTATAAAAGAGGATTACCTTTCAATCTAGAATAAACTAAAATAAGTGTGTCCGTCGTAGCCCCTAAAGTGTTCTGTACAAATCTTCAAAGACTGTTTTCTACTTCTGCTAAATCAAAGATCCTTTTTACACTCCATAAAAGATATACTTAGAGCTGTCCTCTTCAGACCATGACTTACCATCTCCAAATGACCCATGACTGATAAATTACTTATGAATCCTGCTTGCTGTCATGACTTGTTAATGTCCAAAAGCCCTTTTAAGTCTCTTACCAAGCACTTTCACGAAGATCTTGTTGCAGAATACTAAAAATAAGCTATTGGAAGTGCCGTACTTGAGTTCCTTGACATTTCATTCCATAACTGAAACCAGTGCCTTGGAATTTCTGCAACACCCACATATTTACTGCTACATAAGTTACAGTCTTTTACTTTAGAGTGCAAACAATGGATGGGAGAAAGCAAACTTTTTAGGAATTTCCTAAAATTTACCAGGGGTCTGAACAGTCAATAGGAGATGTGAGGCAAGATCCACAAATAGCTGTAGGACTGTAAAACAAAGTTTAGTATTTACTCAGAAAAATAAGTGGAGGGGATCACATTTGGGTTTTTTTCTCCATAGCTCAATATTCAGCATATTCAGAATTTGGCAAATGAAAAACGTGAGAAACTCAATCCCTTACTCTGCTTGAGAGGATAGGCATAAAAATTAAAAAATCAAGTTTAGGAGATTCATCCAGGAAGATTAAACTACTTAGAACTGAGAGAATGATAGTGAATTATAAACATGAAATCACTGAGCTACCTGAAATGTTACTATGGCTCCATCTCTATGGTATTATTGCCCAAACCTTATATTAATAACATATCAGAATATGACAATGGTTTTTAATCGTATTTCCTCAACAGCTGGTGCAAAAATAAAAGCAAAAAATTCCCAACATTTCTCTTGACTGATGAGGTCACTTAAAATTTAATTAAAAACTCATTCCACAGAAGAACAAACACACCCTTTCTTTTTCTTTTACTCAAGAAACCACTATGTTTTGATGAGCGGAGCAATAATTAATTAAGAGTGGTGTGTAACATGTTTGTGAGTAGAGTTGTGTAAATAACAGCTTTTTCAGCACTGGTGTAGCAAAGTGCTTCCAATTAAAATGATCAGGCTTGTTGTTGTCTTTTTAGCCATTAAATTCTTTTAACTAATGTTACTATGATTTATCTCAAAACAATCTTTAGGAATGAAAAATGTAGATATGTCAAAATCTGAAATATTTATGGTCTGCTCTATCTAATTTTTGAAAGGCTGCAACTATTGTCTGAATTTGACTTGAAATTACCATCCTCAGAATTTATTTATTTAGGAAACTAAACAGTCAGTAATCTTTTGGGCTCTTAGCTTTTTCTAACAGTTTACTGAAAATAAGAAATGTTACCTAGCAGATCATAAATTGAATCCTCCTTATATGATTTCTACAGTAACACTAGTGCCATTTTCCATTTGCCTGCAAGAAGTTGTAGATGACATTACATTCTTTTACTTTTTTGGGTTTTTGTTGCTTCACTAGTAATAACTTCCATCAAAATATGTCTGGTTTGCATTATCCTCAGCCCCCCACCTCCACCCAGCTAGCACACAGAGAGACACATCTGCCCTCCTGAAGCTAGTTAGGCTTTGTATTAAAGACTGAGAAACATGAATGCAATTATTAAGGGGCTAACAGGACAGATGAGTCTTTTAATATGACTTTAACTGAATGTTGTAGAGATAAAGTAGTCAATACAATGCTCGTAGTCATGGCTGTCTACAGTATCTTCCCCTGAGATTTTATACAGCCAATGTGATTTCTATGCATCCTTCTAGTCTTCGTTACTTTATGAATTCAACAAAAATAAACAAAAAACTTCACTAATAGTTATGGCCTACTCATATTCTCCTTCTGCTTAAATGCTATAAATCATATCATAATGTACACTAAATTATAATCATGTGCTAATTAAAAATAGATGTTCCTCTGGGGAACTAGCAGTAAGTTGTATAACATTTAAACTAACTTGTAGGAAAAGTGGTTAGAATAAAATTCAACACTAGTTGGCTTTTACTGTTATTAATAATGCATTATAAAAAGTTGTCTCCCTATAATTACAAGGATCCCTGAATTAGTTACTAAAGGCATTCATCCAATAAACTCTGTCCTGCAATAAATTTCTAGGGATTTCCCCTTGCTAATTACTGTAAAATATTTTGTTAAGGTACAAATTACTGTAATTTGCTCCATGACAAAGCACTCATCTTTTGTGATGTCAGTTTAGGCCTGAAAGTCTCTCTCTGTGTTCCTTTTACAGGAATTTACTGAAAATATCAAACTTTTAGGAGAAAAACAATTCCTGCTTCTAATTTTTTCTCCAACATGAATTTTCAGAACACAAGAACAAATGGGCAATGCAGATTTAATGGTAGTGGTTTCCATGTTAAGAAGTCCAGCCTTTTCAGGCAAAGTTCTGACTGTAAGATTATTTCTGTATTTCCTAATGAATTTTTAATTCTATTTTAGCTTAATCACAAAACTGGCATTGGAAGAAGTGAACCCTTCCTTCAAAGCACATAGAACATTATAACTATGTTGATGGATTCTTCGCTGGTTTAATTATGTCATATAAGATAATTGAATCAGTCAGGGGAAATACATGAAATATTTCATCCAAGACTGACCCAATAGGGGGTTGGGTTTGATTTTTTTTTTCCCTTTTCTGCCAAATTGAAGAATCAATTTTTTGCACAGCATTAACCCCCACCATTATCTCCATCTCATGATGCTGGATTTACACGAGGCTTGTATTACATTTGATTTCACAAAGAATGGATTAAGACAGACCTATTTCTAAGGATTAGGCTTGGCTTTCACAACAATTTCATAGAGAAACATATTCAACTTGGCCTACAAATTGTTTGTGCTACAGATAATTAAGTGGCCTTCTTTCATCCACATCACATGGTTGACTTAAATCTGTGTAAAATGAAGGATCCAATGTCCACCTTTCATTCAGGAAAAATATGTCCAATAATGCTAATCCCATATATGGTTGCAACAGCTGAAACAGTAATAGCCTCAATCTCTATTGTTGGGATATTTCAAAACACCAAAATAGAGGCATGTGACAGCAAATAGCATCTTTTTTTTTTTTTCCTGAATTTATTTCTGAATAAAGTATAGCTGTGTTTATGATGAAGAAAAAGAGAAGCAGGAAAAATGAAAGCTATAACAAAACCTTGAGGAAAAGCTTAGAGAAAGAAAACTTTTGCAAATTGAATATTGGCTAGTAGATCATAGCTCCTGTTGTTTGATTCACCTGTTTTCAAGGAAAAAGAGCTTTGTATAGGCTTTCACAATAAATGGTTTTCATCAAGTATCTTGGACATAGTCATTTTATCTTAATAAAAAAAGATGAAAAGCCACCAATTCTGTCCACTTAGATTGAAAAGTGTTCATACCTGTTTTCCATCCTCTGCTACCTAGACCTGAACTTTATTTTCTGCAGTGATTACACTGTAAGGACGTTATAATTTAATTGAAACATACATATATCTAGTGGTGAAGAAGATAAGACTTCTTCTTAAAATAAAAAAAAAAAGCTTACCATGAACCAATAAATCTAAATTTAAAATTTACTTATTAATAATTTATTATTGATTTAGATTTTTGAATTTACATTTTCATTAAAAGACACATTCTGTTAAAATGAAAATAAATAATTTATAAACTCAATTTCAATGGATAGTCCTCATTCAAATTTCTAAAATGCTGGATATCCAACAAAAAAAATCTAGTAATGGGGTCATTTAGCTATGGAGCATTTCAAGGTCAAAGATGTAATAATTTTTAATAATAGGTTGATTTTAAATTCTTTTCCATCTTAAACATAATGCCAGATGGCATCGTAAATAACAAGAGGAAAAATAAGCATTTTGCATAAGCTGACTGCCAAAAAGTGTGTATTCCTGTAGGTTACAGCAGGGACCCTTCTTAACAGAAATGAAGTTTAAGAATTAATGGGTAGTGGAAAGGATTTTATCTCTTTGTGATATATTAGTGCTGTTTAGTATTGGCCAACCTGAGAAGGGAGATTTTCAAAGTCACAAATGTCAGTCAAAAGCCCAAATCCCGTTCTTTAGAAGTCAGTAGCTGTTAGGCACCAAACTGATATTGATGCCTTTGAAAACCTTCCCCAAGTGCCAGATTCTGTAAGATGTTGAGCACCAATCAACAGGAGATGGGGCTGCTCAACACTTCAAGGGATGAAGCCCACAATGTCTATTATGGCATTCACCTCACATCAAAAGGAACTCAGTTGCTGCTTAATTGATATTGTTGCTTTAAGATAATGCTTTACTTTTGGAACGTTGCATTTTGCCTTAGTACATATTATGTCTTATATTCTCACTTGGGGTTTTAGTCCCTGCACTTGTGGGTTTGACGTATCTTAACTTGATGAAAGTAGTTTATTTTCTTAGATTTAATGGCTATATCATCTGTTCCTTTTAGCTTTTTCTCATACATATATATGAAAAATAGAACACAGAAAGTTAAAAACCCAAACTATTCTGGCATTCTCCTATCCAGAAATTACTTGAGCATTATGCCAATAATGAAACTAATGCACAGTGTCAAGTGCTGTCACTCTCAAAGACACAGAGAGCCTGATGTAGACAGCAGGGAATAATGGCACTTCTTCAAAAACTGACTAAGAAAAAACTACATTCATTATGTATACGCATTGATAAACATAAATTTGACAAGAAGTCGTTTTAAAAATGTAATGTTACATCTTGTATGACATCCAAGTAGTAACTCAGGCCTTGTTTTGGTAGAAAAAGAATATTTGTGCTGAACTTTTTGAACTTTTACAGGGCCCAGTATTATTCAGCAAACTGAATGCTTAAAAATTAGTGGATTCATAAGTACAAAGAGGCATGTACCATTCTGCATTTGCAGAAAAGTAGGAGCACTACGCATGATCAGTTTACAAAAGTCAGATTGGGAGACATAATTCTCTAAGCTAATCTGAGTGTTTCTAAGCATGTGAATTTGCCCCAGATTCTAGCATAACTAATGAAGTTTCAGTATTTGGGATGATGCCCTTCATCCTGATATTCAATGTCTTTTTATAACCCTTTAACTTCTGTCAGCAACAATTCCAGCCTTCCTTGTCCTTTCTGCTAGGAATCGTTCAGCCCTATGAAGCCAGCACACAACTGCATTTCCTTTTTTAGACCAGACTGACATATTCACAGAGTTCCCTGCTTGCCCCATCACCCCTGCTGGTAGTGCTCAGTTGTAAAATTGCTTTAATCATTTTTTCATGGTAAGTCATGAACTTGCAGCAGGTTGGTGGGCCCTATTAGTAAATGTAGACCTACCCTGTGCAGTCATTATTAGTCTGTATCAAGCATTCCCTCATCTTTTGTATATAGTAGGCCAAGATTTGGCTCTCAGTTGATTTTTGAAATTTAATATAATGTGGTTTTCCTTTCCCTAATTTCTGTTTGAGGGAAGAAATTCCTGGCTTTAAAAACAAGCACAGAGAATTTATTTCATTTCTCAAAAAATTGTCTCTTGTCCAAGTCCACCTCTGTTTACAACATCCCCCTCAGAACTCATCTGTTATTTTTGTTGCATGTTTTGAAGGCCCATTTGCAAATATTTCTGGATTCACAGATGAAGTAAATTATTACTCTCTCATCCATGCATCAAATACAACTTGGAACAACACCATCAACCTAACTATGCTTAAATCACAAATGTGTGATTATCATTCCAGGGGATCTAATTTTGTGTCCATTGCTGTTGCTGCCCTGGAGACTGATTCTTGCAAAATTCATTAAATATTACAATTTAAAAAGGAAAATAATTCAAAAAAATGACAGTATTTTGTTGTGAGACAGCTAAAAAATCCCCCACCTCCTATTTAACAATAATGTCTGTCAGGCATTCTGGCATTTTCTAGCATTTTTTGCATTTTTTAATAGTGATCATTAGCATATGTCATGAACCATGGAAATCCTATATAAGTGATTTGCATCTCCATAAGATTTCACTGTCTCCTCCCTGTGTCTTTAAGAGCTCTACTTACATTTTGCCAATGGTGAAAGGTGGCACAAATAATTTCATTAGGATTTGAATTTATTAGCACCATTTCACAATTTCATAACAGAAGATGGCACATATTTTCATGATTCCAGATACATTCTGTTAAAAGTATTGAACTGTATCTTCCCTTACACATTTCTGGAAGATATCTCCATCTTTACATTAATATTCACTTAATACTTCTGATGCTATAAGTTGTACTATAAAAATAGAGCTGTATTAAACTGATAGAAAGCCATTTCATCCATTTATAAAATGAAGCACTTTACAAAATTTGTGGTCTCTAAGAATGTTAAATCTTCCTAAGCTGAGTGTGCTGTGAGAACTCTGAAATATTTTGTATTAAAAAAAAAGCACCTCTGATTGCAAACTTATAAAGGGCATATCTACAAAAGTAATCTACCATTTTAATTCCCAGCTTCAAATCACGATATTTTTATATTTTCTATGCAAATTAAAAATGGAGATGAGAAAAAAAACCCAAATGTCAGAATTAAATGAAAACATGTTACTAATTTAACACTCATAAAAATTATTTACTTGGAGTAGCAAACCTCAAGTCTTCTATTTTTAGAGCCATATGCCTATAAAGAAGGGTTATACCAACATATATAAAAGAATAGATGATAGTGATGACATGTGAGAAAGTATCATAGATTTTCTATTTATTTATTTTTAAATTCTTAGTACTTGGGCTAATGGAAACCTTGCTGTTATAGAAAACCTATTCAAAGCCAATTAACCTCAGCCACTAATAGTGCACATATAAAAATATTGAGAGCATCAGGAAATAGGAATACAATAAAATATCATATTTAAGAAACTTTATTTTATTAACTTACTGATTGAAAATTCTCCAAGGTGTGGAATTTTTACATGTTAAACTTAATAAATTTATGTGTAAAACTCACCTAAAAATTTTAGATAAAATTTTCTAATAAAAAACTAGTTTAACTGAAATAAAAATATTCCATAGGTTAGGCTTGATTCCGTGTCAACATTGCTTTAAAAAAAATGAAATTAAAGGTTTTAGTATTTAATTTTGCCTTTTATTAAAATGTGTTGTTTCAGTTTTGCCAGTTAAATGTTTTGTCTTTATTTTTGTGATAGAATATTTCATTATTATATTTAATGTCATATATTTCATTATGGTTCATCTAATCAAAGTGACAAAAAAATATACAAAATTAATGGTTTTAGTATTTCTGAGTTCCTGTAGACATTTTCTTGCAATTTTAACTAAAAGCCAAATTTGAAGCATTAGAATATCCAATGGAATGGAAATTGTCTTCATTTCTGTGAACACATTTGCTTACCCAAATTGTTGCCACTTAACTTATATTAGATGTTATGTGTGTCCAGTTCTATTCCCCCATATACTACTCTGTGACTTTGACCAAAGCCATTCCTCTCCCCCAGAAAATATTACAGTGTAATTCCAGAAATGCCCAGGACATGTAGTTTGGCTAGATCTACCCCCCCATCCAGCCCTGCCAGGGATGATACATGAAGACCATACACTGTCTATGGACAGCCTGCCCAAATACCTACAGTCGGTTGTCCTCAGAAGCTAGGTGTGCTGATGTGTAGAAGTACAGACTTTGGAGCTACATGTACAGGTTAGCTACCTAGTTATCCTGGCGTTCTTCAGAGAAATGCCTCGTGGTGCTTTGCTCACAGTATTAGGGTTTTGGTTTTGTTTTGTTTTTTTTTAAAAAAAAGGAAAACGGAAGAAAGCAAGAGGAAGTGAGAGGGAGGGAGGGGAGAGGAGAGTTGATTACCTTTATTAATATACTGTTTGTGTGCTACTATATTAACCTACTACTCAAATTCTTGACAGCATCTTTAGGAGCATAACTGCATGTCCTTCTCCATATGTTCTTCTTGTATTCATAACAGAATGCCTCCCTGGGTGTCCTGACTGCTAACAGATTGGTAAAGATCACGTTCTTTGTTATTTTATCAGTAAAATAATTTCAATAAGAAATACTTTCTTTAGACTACTTTATCATTGAGCTAGTAGACTTATTGTTGATTCATGCCTGTCTTGATTGACCACTTTCCATAAATATCTGCTCTTTCTTCTTCTGTCCTTCAAAGATGGTAGTACCTCCAAGTGACGTTTCCACTTTTCCAATTATTTAAAATATTCATAACCAAGTAATTTGTTAAAACATGCCTTTGTCTTGCTGCTCACAAAAAGCTTGACAGTAGCTTGACAGCTGTGCCCACTGTTTATCACCACTGCTGCCCATAATTTTCTAATTATTACCTTATGTTCCTCTCATCTGCTGGCTGCCTATACTCTGAAAGCACTATCAGGACATTTTTTTGTTTTCTTTTTGCAATATAGAAATTTATTTACATACACAACACACATACATAGCTTTATATTTTTTTGTGAACATTACTGTACTATGAATAATTAGTGCTGAATAAAAAAGGAAAAAAAAGAATAAAGGGAGAAACTTGCTGAGTACTTTCTGCATTTCTTTAGGATTTTCCTAACTGCAATGTAACTAACCAAGCTGAGGTTTAGGAGCATTAAACTTTGCTAAATCAAGATGTAGAGGAAGATGCTTGGCTTCTTAGAGAAGTTTGCAGTACCATTGTGCAGTAGCTGTGCTAGGGTTACTCTGTTCTGGCTGACTTTATTAATTGAATAATCCTCCTATTTTTCCGCAGCAGAGCACTGGAGGCCTAACGGGTCAAATTAAGTAGACCTCCTCACAGTCTATATCTCCTACTAAGTGCTGAGGTTACTGCATGTGCAAGTCAAGAATTCTTTTTTCAAATTCAACAATAAATCCCTTTTTAGTACTTGCATCCCCTATGCATACAGAATATAAAGAAACTCTATACCGGGTTCCCCAAATAAATGTCCTTTGAAGAGTTTGGTTTGAAAGACTTTAAAGATTGACTTTCACTGTTGTCTGAGGTATTTGCTTTTTTCTTACAAGGTATAAGTGATTGGCAGATCACTCAAAGCTGGTTTATGGCAAAAATAATGTGTCAAATAGCTAAAAAGTTTTTGCAGTGTTTGGTCAAACAGGCTGTTCTATTCTACCATTAAAATGAATGCTGTCAAATACTGAATACTGTTTTGACAACAGTGTAATTTTCCTTCATCATCTCAGATCATTTTGCTGCCCAGATACATTTTGTTAAGACTTTTTCTGTCTGTTTGTAGAATGCGTACTGTAATCTTCAGAAAGTATTTTCTAACTCAAAATTGCTCTGAGAAATATTTTCCATTGAGAGAAATAAATCCAGTCAGCTACCTAATAAATACGGAAAGCAAAACAATACAGAAAGGAAAATGTATTCGCTATGTTTAACTGTCATATTTCTTGTTTGGTTGGTTTTTATTTATCATCACCACAGGCAAAAAAATTAAATAGTTTTTACAGAACTGATGAAGTTTATCAATAGATAGTCAGTCAATAGAATAATTTTTAAGGAGCTTTGAAGACTAAAATGTTCTGATAAATAGAGAGAATTATAAAAAAATTCATTACTTGCATTGTATTCAAGCATTTTGAATCTGACTGACCATAAAGTGTTTTCCATTAAATGAAAGTAAAATGGCTAAACTGATTTAGTTTCTCATATTCTCTTGTTCAGGTTCCCATTTTTTTTTTCCCTCTGTCTCTACATGGAAACCAATAATTAATCTAAGACTATGAACAATAGTTTATGTGAATGAAATATTTCCAAATTATGATTATATACTTGCAACTTTTAACAAATTATGATCTGCTTAAATAAGTTTATCCTTTTATTAGACACTGCTTTAAGGTGTTATTGACAATGTCATTTTTTTCTAAGCCTTGAAACAGACATAAAATTATTCTTAACCTCATACGCGGAAGTGGTCATCATGTGAGAAACTTTTATCATGAGATGTCCTTTATCTGTCATGTAATATCTAAAAATCTTATAGAAGACATGTAAAGATTACTGTTTGGGGTTTTTTCCTCTAAAAAAGTTAAAAAATGAAAGCACACTTAAATGAATTATCTTTAAGAAGAAAATATTTCTGACAACCTTAATGTTTTGCTTTTGGTGTTTTATGAAAACTACAAACATTGCTCTTAAAAAGGAAAGACAAATATTCATTTTTTTCTAGTTTCTGTCTCACAAAATATTTTACTTATTTATTTATGTATTTTATCCCAAAGGAAGCTGCCAATTTCGATCTAAATTAACAAGTAGCTTTGGTTGAACAAATCTGCTTGACAAATGAACCATTCAGAGACAAAGAAAGATTGTCTACCTCTCTTCTTCAGTTATCTTTTCAACATGTGCATCATGCACCGTTCTTTCAGAACCTGCATATGTCAAAAACATTTTCTCATGAACATATTTTCCGAAGCCCCACCACCTATATAAAATGCATATCACTCTCAATCACATCTTCTGCCTCTCACATTTCAAGTGAGAGGCATACACACATGTACCCAGTCACAAGGTGAGACCGGTCTTCCATCATTTGAGAAATTGTCACCAAATTGACTTTATCAATGCACTTGATGATAGCTTTTAAGATATGATATACGACACAGTGTGTTGGCACTGAAGCAGGAATGCTGGCAACCATCTATCTATCTTTGATTTCCAGAAGCTCTGTCACAAAAGACACTATTATAGAAGACAGATGCATAAAATTAAATCTCTTTTACCATTCCTATGTTGAAATTTGAGACAAAGATGTTTTACTTCAAGACCAGGTATTTAAAAGTATAGCTGGCCTCTGCCCCCTTTGCCTCATGCAGTGCCCAGGTGACCACATTTCTTGAGCTGGCCGCAGCTTGCTGAGAACATTCCCAGTAAACACTGAAACAGGGCAACAATCACTGTGGCATCATGTGGAAGAAAAAGAAAAAAATACTTGCAAAGCACTGTTTTTCTGTGGGATTTTGTCATGTGCTTCTGTTGTCTAGCTGTCACTTAAGCCTCAAGGTTTCCACCTTGCATTTCTGTTGTCTCAAGTCAATTAATCTGTTCACTTTTGGCTGAGATGTTCAGATTACTGCACTGTATAAGGTTTTGGATTAATAAACATTTTGATTTTCTTTTTTTTTAGCTCTCAGTCTTTGCACAGGCCAGCTCCCCTTTGCCCATCCCCTCCTCCCAGCCCTAAATGTTTGCAAGCTTCAGACATGGAGGTCTTTCCTCCTTGTTTATATTGACAGACTGTTTCCATTCTGTCTCACCAGCAGACCCGAAAACTTACAGCTTCCTGTGAGCCTATGATGTAAACTGTACATCATACACTATTCATTGCTTGGCTGTTTCTCAGGCAGCTAGCAGTTATCCATTCACACCATTTTTATTATTATTATTATTATTATTATTATTTTTGTAGCAGAGAACAGGAGAATGGCTTCATTCTAGCCATCCAGTTTTTACTCCCTCTTTAGTACTGCTGCAGTCTGCTCTGGCATTAATCACATTAGGGTTAATTGTAATCGAGAATTAAAAATGCTTGCAATTAAAATAAATCCAGGCAGGACCAAAAGCTGAGGTCATTTTTAATGAAAGTAAGAATGTGATGTGGATAAGAAAGACAATTTTGTGAGGATTTCCTTGAGGAGGATTGCCAATACTTCAAATGAAAATTGTGTATTTTAAAATTTAAGTGGAATTAAATATTCTTTTTTAAAACCATGCTTAGGGAGTGGCACAAAGCTCCATAATAAATTATTGAGTTGTGCTGAATTTCACTTACTATTAATCAGTTCTTTTTGAACTTTTGCTGAAGGGACTGACTTTTTTGTAGCCCACATATGATTCCTCATTGTGTGGCTGTGATGGGTAAGATGCCCAAAGCCTGCTTGTCCGGGGGACTTCTTAACCACCTCTCTAATAGGACGTAGCGTGGCAATTGTACTGCAATCTGAGAAATGATTGCAAGGAAACTATGGGAAAGAGAAGAAAAAATATAATTACAAGAAAAAAAATGCAGTATAAGTAACAGGATCTCATCTTCCATTAACGAAAAAGAGTATGATTAACAAGTAAAATATATTCCAAAGTAGTTTTAGGATTTAGATTTCAATCCCTTTGATGTTTAAGTTCTCTCTCTACTACAGAACTTCTACACAACTTTTAGTCAAAACATTTGTGCACAGATTGGCAAATGTCTAAACACCTGCACCCAGAAAAGAACATGAGAGCAGTCAAACAAAGTCAGGCTAAAAATCTTTTCATTCAGTATCCTATCTCTAGCTGCAGCCATTAACACATGCTAAAGAAAAAGCAGGAGAGCCAGACAAGCATATAGTGATATTTATTTGGTATCTGTCAATAGTGTCCAGAACTTTGTGATATTCTGACTCTCAACACAAACGTTCTTTTGAGACTTTTCTTCAACTAATTAACTGTTTATGAACCTGTGTAAACTTTTAGCATCCACAACATTTTTATTTTTTTTTAAACAGTGACAGTGGTCAGGGAACCATTATTTGCCTGCTCCATGCCACTGCTCATTTTATCAACCTCTGTCAAATTTCCTTCTATAGATCTTCCTCTGAATATTTTTTTCAGTTATATTTCATTCTTTTGATGATGGCAGACAATAATGAGAGATACCCACCCTCATTGGTGAAACCATCCAACCTTTTATGGTATTTGGTTCATATCTATTCCCCATTAGTAGAATGGAGTTAATAAAACGTCTGCAATTTTCAGTGGCATGTGGAGATAGATACAGAAAAAAGTGTGAGGCCCTATGGAAATGGCAATTACACAAGTCCCACAAGTCAGAGATAAGCAGATGAAAGATCGTTATCGGTATGGTTATGTGGATGACGTAACCATGTTTGTAATGTGCCTCTAAAATCCATGAGATTATGTGACAACACAGTGTCACCCGCTTCTTTTTTCTCCTAAGTCACTCACAACATGTAGTTAATAACTGACATATATAAGCAGCTTGCCTTAGAGTTACTGTTTTCAATCATGAGAATGAAAAAGTCAACAAACCCAAGCTTCAAGTTATAAAAAAATAAGTTATCACCAAAGATACTACAGCTTCTGGTGGTATTACTTTTATGCACAAGGCACAATGGGCAAGAGTCCTTTTTATTTTTCTGGAGGGCACCTAAGTGACATGAGCTAAATTAATGCATTATCTACTGAATTCTGAAAATCCACTTTAGTATGTAAAAGCATTCCTAGTAATGTGTATGTCTAAATGGTTCTTTGCAAACACAGCTATGAATTTTATATATGAAATAAATGCATGTACAAATATGATTACAGCATTAGTGGTCATTTCTGAAAACCTAGCCCTCATAACGAAACAGAAAGCAGATTGTAAACTGTTTCCTCGTTAGAATATTGTACCATTAAACTAGCTTAATACATTGGTGTTAATTTCAAATCACAAAGAAGGAAGGGCTCAACATGTGTTGGTGCAATACTGGCAATAAATACCAAGTCCCCAGAGCTGAAGTTGTTGCTTTTACTGGTATGTTTTAGAAATGCTTATTTGGCTTATTTTGAGGGAAGCGAAGACAGGACATATGCAATGCTATTATTCCCTGTATGACTTCTCTGTGGAAATTGATTCAGTCTGATTGATGCAAATTGATTTATTTTCCTTGTATTTTTAGCAACTTAGTTTCATAAAACTCATACTCTCTGCTTATTCCAGGAACACACCACCTATTTGGAGGAATTAGCTTCTTATTTCCGAGGGGAAAACACCTGCATTGAAAATGATCACAAAGCTATTCAAAACAAGTAACAGCATGGAGGTCAAGCTTCATACTCTGCCCTTTTCCCCTGAAATCCATCTGTTCATGAACTCAGGGGCTCACCGGCAGAAATCATCAGCAAAAGGTGCAATACCATACTACAACTATCAAGAAAAACGTCTGGTCATAAGTGACAAAAATGAAAGATAAAAACCATAGCTTCTCCTTATTTCATATCAGGAAGGATGTTTTGGGAATGAAGCTGACTATACAGGAACATGTTTTGTAATATGTCACATCAAAAACAGTAAAATGTCATAAAATAGAAAGAACTGACAGAAAGCAGGGAAGTCCTATGTGCTGAGTTCTGCTCCCAGAATTGACAGTCTTTTTCAAGTGACACGCTGGATAAAAGAGAATACAATGAAACTTGGATGCAGATGTTAGAACCTAAATCTCCTCCGTCGGGCTAAGCACCCTCATTGTTGGGTTCTTCCATCAGACTTTTTCTTCTATTAAGTCTCCTGCATGCTTTGAATTTCACATTATTTCTGCTGGATGGGTGAAGAGCACTTATTTCATCCATTTCTTTTTTACTTCCTCTCCCCCCCACCTCTCCAACCGAGCTCACATGCAGACTTGTTCCCTTTCAGACTACTCTACAGCCTTCTCACAAACAGGAGATATGGTCTTGAAGCTTGTCCAATTGATCAGAATATTAAACCTCAGTATACAGGTTTCAGAGCAGGTGTTCTAACTACAATGTTATAATAGCAAAGCATAAATAAACTATTACCTCCTCACCCAGCTACATTTGTAAGAAACTCAAACTTTTTTTTGTTATATGCATGCTCTGAGCATACTTCTAATATTAGGATCACTTAAAGATACAGATTTTTCTCTGTTCTATTGAAGGGTTTGGAGACATGCAGATTGAGACAGTCTGGGCATTCAAAACTTAAAAGACGTGTTCTGAAAATGTTCATATTGAAAGCAACCCGGCAGCGTGAAGAAGTTCAAGAGATGGGTGGTTTCTGAGAAGGTTTCTGATTTACATCTCTGGGCTCAGAACATAATGCTTAGTGAAGTTCTGGTTTATTTTTCAAGACTAAAAGGGGGAAAAGTAAAGTGACTGCAGATCCCTCTTACTCTTTTGCACAAAGCAGAATCCAGACTAAAAGGCAACCATCCCTTCTGCACATTGAGACTGAGAATCTATGATGTATGTGAATTTACCTGTCCAAGACTTTAGATGGGAAAAAGACCACAATTTGAATCCACAGTTCTGAGACACATATAAATTAAATTCCTCCTGTTATATGTTAAAAGGGGGTTATGCCTTTTTTGTTACTATACATGACATTCTGTATTAAATTTATTTTGTGTGAGGCAGCAGGATCTATTAAGAACCAGAAGGTGTTTATTTGCCTGGCTGCATATTATAATAATGAATATGAACTATTATTTTTCACCATTTTTTTTCCCCAATAGCTTCATATAACCTGTGCATGTGATTTCAGAGCCAGTTTCATGAAAGTGAAAGTGAAGCAAGTGTAGAAAATCTGTAGAGACACAGCTGGATTAAAAACCAAGAGACAGGCCTCTTTTCCCAGCTTTCGGAGAACTTTTTGAATGGTTCTTCACGTCTCCTGCCTTACTTCATTCACCTGAAAAAAGAAGGTGCAAGGACAAAGTGGGGTCTTTTGCAAGGTAGAGCAAAGGGGTTCTTGCACTCAGGGAGGTGCCAAATAGGCACTAAGTTTCCTAAATCCATTCTTGTTCTGGCTGACACCAAAGGGAAATGGCTGCAGATGTGGAGGGCTGAAGTCAGCATGAGACAGCCACGGAGAACCAGCATAGAAGGAGCAAACTAGCGAAATGTCTTGTTCTGACAAAGTCACAGCACAAGAGGTAATTGGAATATATTTAGAGATATGATTCAGAATGGTGAAATTGCAACCACAAACCTTCTCTGTTTTTCAGGAAGTTCACATACTGTTATATTCTTCCCCATTCTCCAAGCTACATTTCAATACGAAGCTCTGACTGTTAATATGCTCCTGTTCTAAGGGTGTCTACATTTTCAGCATTTCTATTATTTTCAATCACAGTAACTCAAAATAAAGGATTAGTTCATTAGCTAACCAAAATTATTATTATGAATTATCAAATATTTTGTTGAACTGTGATTGATAGTACAACTGAACTCCAAAGTACAGTTAATAGCAGTCTGTTGAGATCAATCTGAGTTTTTCTTCTCCCCAAGGCCTTTTAACTATATAACTATTGAATAAATATATAGAAATGTATTTTAATTAAGGTACCTTTTAAAAATCGTTCTCAAAACAATCACCAGACAGGAGGGAAACTGCTATTAGGGTGTCATAATTTCTGCAGAACTGCCATACCAAATCTAATAACGCATGTCTGTGCTGATATTCAAGATTGAGAGCTACAATACCTTTACCGTCTGTTTTTAAGTAATTAGGCATGTATTCATCCAATAAAACCTATGTATGAGTTCTTTGCAACACATATTTCCACAGATGCTGTGGAAAACTAGAGATGTTAGGTCTCACAAGTCCAAATGTTATTATCATCCAAAAATTAATTGAGCCATAAACAAAAAGGGAAAAAAATCAAGGCATACTCTTAGTAAGCAGACAACTGAACACAGTATTTTGGCTTTCCATAACAACAGTCTACTTTTTACACTTTGTATCTGACTATCACCATTGCAATGATGTGACCTGCTATCAAAAGCTGCTAGGTTGCATTTTAGAACTCCCTGGCAAATGCTGGATCCCCTTTGGACAGGGAGTCACAATGATCTTCAAATTCTGAGCGCTTTTTTTTTTCCCAGAACATTGTCAAATGTTTAATAAATTGGTGTTTTTCTTAGTGTCTAGGCAATATCTGAGAGCCTTGCATGCTCCCTGGAAGGAATTGCTTTCAACAAGTGTGCTACAAGGTTATTACCGAAAGGCATATCTTCTTAGCATGCCTGTACGGTATTCTGATTTCTAGCAGGATACCTGCATATGTTAAATGTGCTAGCATGCCTGTACGGTATTCTGATTTTGCAACAGAAACATTTCTAGCAGGATACCTGCATATGTTAAATGTGGATTAGAGACTGGCTGGAATGGAACAGATGTACACATTCTCCTTTCATTATGGAAACTAGTATATGTAACTGAATTTTGCAGCTCTCAAACACAGAAATGAGGTGTCTCACAGTAACATTTAACTAACATTTTTTAAGGGCCATTATAAAGATGGTAATAAATCCTAGTGTGGATAGACCATTCAAGATCAGCAGGCCAGGGCTATGAACCCTGAAATCATTAACAACACTATGCTCCTCAGACAGTGAGAAGCAGAGCTATAAAGCTGTAGATGGTTATAAGGGATTTGTTTCTCTATTAATAGTATTTTTGTTAATCTAACCCTAGAGATGTGCATAGTAGTCCTGCTTCACACATAGGGGTGATAACAGAATGATTATAATAGAGAATAGTAAAGAGAAGGAAAGGGAT
>NW_009260770.1:854437-855970 GCF_000687185.1 Egretta garzetta
TGCCCATCAGAGTGACAAATTGGGAAAGTATTTTTCTAAGCAATTTCTGCTGCTGCCCCAAAATAAAGGCTATCAACCTGCCAAGGTTCAGCCAGAAGCAGCAACTACTAGAAGAAACTAGAACATTTGGAAAGGGGGAAATTAGGGTAAAAAATCACCCCACAACTCAAAAAAACTCCCCAATTTTGAAACAGTTGAATTCTAACCAAGATGTTTCAAATATAGGAAATAAAATTGTCTGAATTACCTGAAAACTATAAATAGAGTTTGCAAGCATTTTCCAGATTTTTACTTTAAAAAAACCTGAAGCACCAAATTGTTTAAAACTTAATTGAATTCAATAGTTTTTCAGAGGGCAGGAAAACAGAACAGGAAAGGCAAGCCCAGAGTCCAAGCAGCTGCGTCTCTTTACTAGCAACTTAGTTTTCACTGCAAAAAAGTAAGATTTCCCATTCACATGTTTAGGTAGGAGTTATTCCAGGCATGAATTTGACCCAAATATTTACATTTTGTTCACCTTTGCTACCGTTCAAATTAGCTGAAATCCTTTCTTATTTCAAATTTATCCTCTTTTTCGACATGTAGGAAGTACTGAAGCAGCACAAGGTATTGTTCCTCTTGACCATTCCACATGTGGATTCAATAAAGAATAAATATATCTGTTGTGAGACACTCTTTTGGTTAGGTTTGGGGTTTTTTTACTTTTTATCAGTCTTGGTGGTATGAGAATGATTTGGATGAAAAGCAAAATCTCTGGATCCTAAGCCCAGCTATGAGCTTTCGAGACATATCTTTTGCTAAATTCTACTTAGAATAAGGAGTTGTTTTCCACAAGTTTTACCACTGGGTAGCTGCAGAGATCGATGCACTTGATTACAGCTTGTACATTCGTATCACGGAACCCATTTTACGTCGTTAATAAGAGCAGCCTGACATTAGCTCAAAGAGAAAAGCAATCACTTAAGCTCTTCCCATTTGCTTAGTTTTTAAGTGCCAAATGTTACCTCCTGCATAGATATTCATAGGGAATGAGACAAAGGGGACATGAAATTCTGTGTGCTTCCCTTTGCAAAGTTTTTGTCAATCTTTTTCTCTGAAAGGTGAGGTTTTGTGGGCTGTGGAATGACCAAGAGACTATCTATCTCCTGCTTTTTATTTTTGCTGCTTTTCTGGCCTCTGTAACCAATCCCTGTACCTCTTTGAAAAGGGCACAGATATAGGTCTTCAGTTAAACCCCACTGAACATCTGTGACTCAGGCATGTGTGTGTTTGTATAGATGTAGGTATATATGAAATATATTTGTGTAAAACTATATGTAGTGATCAGTTCATCAAGATACTAATAAACCGTGCCAAACCAAGAAAACTAAGCAGACTCTAGCAAGTTTCACAGGGATACATAGTGACACAAAGGGATTGGCATTATTTTTGTACTGATGAGTGGAACATGGGCCAGAGGATAGCACATCAAATGATTCTGAATGTGTAGTCCATGCATCCACATAACTGACCCTAGGGTGGCTGCAATGCATC
>NW_009260770.1:855984-915785 GCF_000687185.1 Egretta garzetta
TGATTTATCTGCCCTGTGTCATCCATGTCACATTGTCAGAACGTGTTAGGGGATACACGGCAAAGCATTCACACAGGCAGGAAAGGACATTCCTCACTGCCCAAAAAATAAAGGGAGAAATGTGTCTGGGCCTTCAAAAATGCATCAGCTGGTACCCATGCTCAAAAATCAGTCTAGTCATGGAAGTGTGTTTCAGGAGGATTTGCTCCAGCGCACAGGCTGTGATAAATGAGCTGAAAGAATTTAAGAAAGTCTTCAGTGAAAGACTAAAGAACAGGTAAGAGAAATATGCTTGCTTCTTGTTTTGTACGTTTGCTCTTTAGGTACCCGAAACAATAAATACAATTTTGATCTGAAAAAGTTTTGAAGGTGTAGCAATAAGGTATTACAATACAGTGCTAAGATACTTAAGCCAGCTTTTAGTGAGGTACATGTTAAGGAAGGCTACCATCATCTGGGTAGAACTTGTTGAAACTTAAAATTAAGTGTAGGTTTATTTCTCTATACTGTTAAGATTGATTCTTACCAAAGCTAGCAATGTCCTCTCTATTGAAGTCTAATTGCAGACCCTCATAAGTTATTTTAGCTAGTTTATTGTGCACAGATCCCTCAAGCTACTGGTGCCAAACACAGGGAAACTACTGGGTTAGAACTTCATCATATGGGGAAGCTGCAGTTTAGAGATCAAAGAGAAGATAGGGAAGACTATCTGCTTCTACCCAGAAAGGGGCAAAGAAAGCAAATCTCCATCTATATGTAGTGTATAGGTTTTGAATGGATACCAACTATCCCATAGGAATAACAATGTGATTATGTATTTTGTATGAAACACATTTATGGTTCTGTATATGGAAGGCAAACTTCTATACTTTAAAATTCAGCATTTAGTTTTGTACTACTTTAATTTTATTTTTTTTCAAGATTAAATATGGGACAGGAGATTTGCAATATTCCTAAGAAAAAACATATGAAGTTTAATTTGAGAACTATCATGATAAAGTAGGGAACTAGAGGATGTTTTTCTATCATTTGTGCCATTTAACTTCAATAAAAATGCAGACCCTTGCCTAACATATAATTTATTGTATTTATTCCTCTCACTCTTAGCATGAATATAGTTTTCCTGGGTGTTGTCATTGATGGGTTTTTCTTTTTTTCCTTTGCTCCCTCCTTCCCATCTGTACTGAAGCACTTCCCAGCACAATTCAGCCAGGAGGGCTGGAGAGCAGCTGTCTCCACAGTGCAAGCCAGTGGTTTGCCAGCAGGGCATGCTTCCGCACGGGTTCATTGGCTTTCCTCACCCTCCCTTTTAGGTGTGATCTCACCGTTTTTTAAATGCTAAGTATAATTTAAACCAGGACCAAGAGACTTGACCTTTCCTCTGAGCAGCTAAACAGTGCTTTTCTTTCGAACACTGCTAGTCTTTATGAAAGTATTATATGGAAGCTCGCTTTCAAGCAACTAAAATGACAATATAAATTCAATGCGGTGGTAGTCATTTATCACTTTACGACAATGCCCAAATATACAAATGATAAGACTGAAGGGCTCAGAGAGAAATCTGAGGGTTTTATATCATTTATTTATGGACTTATGTAATATGAGGGAGTAAGTGCTGAAGGAGGAATACAAAGACATTTCATTTAACAGGTTGATTTAGTGCTTCCCTTTCCCTGATCAACGACCTCCGTTATGGTTAGAAGAGACTGAACACTCCAGAAAGAAGCATTTGTCTTCTTTGTTAAAATTAGTCAGAAAAATAGGTGGGCTTAGTTATATTGTTACAATTAACTCTGTGAATAAGGTATAATTATTAATTCTTTAGATAATATTTATGTTGCCATAAATGGCACCAAGCTTAAAAAGGGATACATCTCACAAAGTACTGTAGCTGTTAAGAAACATGTCAATAAGAAAGAGGGACTCAGGAGTACAAGGATGTACAGGATCATGACCTAGGTGCAAACTGATGCATGTTGAAAGGAGATTTAAAATGTTAATAGTAATAAAATGTTGAAGCATTAATTTGTTGGCATGTGTTGCAAAAGAATTTTTTTTCATTTTTTAAATAATCTTAAAATAATCCATTTATTTCCTTTACTCTTTTGTGCAGTTCTAAAATATATACACAAAATTAGGCAGCAGCATATGCCATATTCACCTTTCCACCAGGTACTAGTCCAATCTCTAAACTCGTTCCATTTATAACAGACTGACAATAATGAAATCCTCTGTGAGCTTCAGGTTGTTCTTGTTTCTTTTCAGTAGAATTAAAGAAAACTCTGCTTAAGGTAATGTGAAACATAAATATAAATGCTATATACAACATCAGATTTGTCTTTGTAGAATGCTAGCTTCGCTTCTTGCAACTATACAGTTTATGGTGATGATAGCTTGTAGTGTAACAAGACATATGTCATACATAAAGCCTTGTGAACATGCACCCATTTAGCCTATACATGTAGCCTTTTAAAGCAGTCAATATCCAGGAAAGTGACAGCTGATGTCTTAGATAACACAGCTTAGAGTGAACAGAGTGCCCTACTTAACTGAATATATGACTGCCTATAGTTAGGTGTAAGAAGCTAGCTGAGGAAAGCAGAGATTATAGCGTGCCCTTATGATAAATCCAGCCTCACAGTGTTTCAAACCCAAAGCAACACCCACCTATGTGTCTACTGCCATTTCAGTTGATAAGCAGAGTTGACACTGAGACAGATATCTCAGGAGATGGAAATATTAGCCTTTTTAGATTGCAACAAGTTCCACAGGCTGTGTTACAGTGGCCTTGTACACGCTGCAGTAAAGGAGCGATAAATAACTCAAACTGAAACCAGTTCCCTAAATACAAATGATAATTTGCAAATGCCAAATTGTCTTCCGAGACTGCTATTTCTCCATTGTATTTTTCAAATTGTTTCTGAAAATATAGAACTTTTGTGAATAAACTGCTGATATTCCCTCCTTCATTTTCTGAGCAAACACAGGGAGGCTACCAGAACTTTGAACTATGTGGGATTGCTGGTGCTGAGGTGCAGACATGGTAGGACCTTGGACTGTGTTAGTGACCTTTGGGACTGGATTGGGTGCAGGTGCCCAGGTGCTGGTTGCAGGGGGCTGCAGGGGTGGCCTGTGGGAGAAAAGACTGGGACTGCCCCATGATGAACAGAACCTGTTCCAGCCGCTCCAGTGGACCCATTGCAGGGCACAGCTGAGTCCCTCAGCCAAGACAGTAGTACCTCTGGGAAAGCATATTTAAGAAAGGGCAAAATTCTGTGCAGAAGCTGTGAGAGAGAAGTAAGAAGAACGTGAGAGAAACAGCCCTGCTCTCACCAAAGTGAGAGAAGGACAGGGATGAGGTTCTGCAGGTGCCAGAGCACAGACTCCCCTGCAGCCCATGGTGAAGACCATGGTGATGCAGGCTGTCCTCCTGCAGTCCATGAAGGTCCATGTTGGAGTACATATCCACACTGCACCCCATGGAGGATCCCATGCAGTAGCAGGTGGACATGTTCTGAAGGAAGCTGCAGCTCATGGAGACCCTACACAGGATCAGGTTCCTGGCAGGAGCTGTGGCCCCATGGAGAGGAGTCCACATAGGAGCAGGTTTTCTGACAGGACCTGTGGCCTGTGGGAGACACATGCTAGAGCATTCAGTTTCTGAAGGACTGTACCCAGTGGAAGGACTCACGTTGGAGCAAGGTAAAAGTATGAGGAGGAAGGAGGAACTGTTATGAACTGACCACAATCCCCTATTCCCCATTCCCCTGCACCATTCAGAGGGGAGGAGGTAGAGAGTCAGGAATGAAGGAATGAAGTTGGCCTGGGAAGAAGAGAGGATGGTGAGTTTCTAGTTTTGACTTTGTTGCTCACTGTTTTACTCTACTTTTAATTAGCAATAATTTAAATTAATCTTCCCCAGGTTGAGTCTGATTTTCTGGTGATGGTAATTGGTAAGCCATAGCCTTGCCTTATTCCACAAGTTTTCATCTTATTTTTTCCCCTTGTCCTGTTGAGGAGGTGTAATGAAGGTGTTGAAGTAATAGAGCAGCTTGGTGGCCATCTGGCAGCTGGCCAAAGTCAACCCACCAGAGGGATATTGCTGGAATATTTGTACTAACTATTTTATTTGTTTATAAGTTTCCTTGTGGAAGATGGAATTATTGTGATTAGGTACATTTCCTAGTGCTGTCATGGCTTCTAATATATCATAGGACTCAAGGATTGCCAAGCCTGTTCCTGAAAAATAAAGACAGGGTATTTCAAAAAAGAGCAGATGCTATAAGAAAAATGCTGGAAGCATCTGGTGCTTCTTTTCTGCCTCCAAAAGAAACCTATCATGTCACAAAAAAAAGAGGAAACATTCTTGCTAGAAACTGCAGAATAGCTCAGCTGTAAAGTTGCAATGCAGAGCACAAGAAACACTACACACACCTTGGCAGCATTTTTTTGTCTATAAAGACCGCTTCGGCTCCATTTGAGGCAAAAAGATTTGTTTACTCTCTCTTATGACACAGGAAGAGTTTAAGAGGCTATATGTTTTATATACTTTTCATTAGCCTTCTTAGGGGATCCCATTTCCCATTCAGAGAAGATATTTCAGACTATGAATGTATTATAGACCTCAAGAGCACTTTCAATTTCCTGGCTCCAGATAGGCACCCTGGCTCCACCCCAAATCTATACCAATAAAAGGTCCACAAATGTAGCAGCACTTCCTGATCTCTTCCCATTCTCATTTGCACAGAAAGAAAACACAAGCCCATAGGGCAGATGGTGTCAGCAGCATTTGCTTAGCCTCAGCACTTAAGGGACCTGGAACCTGAAGTTCCCTGAACATAACTGTAGCAAGAAAATGTAGACAGTCTTTGGGACTTTGAATCCAGTAAAACATTTAGAAAACTTTTAGGTTGCTAGTCTCAAGAGTAGAATCAAGTTCTGCATTCTGGGCACCGAGACTCTGTACTGGGTATGAGAAAAGTCACTTGTTCTACATAGGATGAAAATGGTACAGTGCTCAAAAGTGTTGCTACTGAACTTAGAAAATAGGGAATGGTTGGCAGGAACAAGATGTCACTCTGGGCTTGGGTAGGGTTCTCAGGAATTCACATAAGCACTTCCACCCATTTGGGATCCCATTTGGGATCCACAACTTCAGACTTCCTACTGAAAGTAGGTGACTGTGCTGTTATTTTTCAAAAAATTGAATAGAGCTAATTTCTGTCTTTGGAAATATAGGAGAAAGGAGTGGACATTGTGTTCCTTCCATATTACAGGTTAATGATTTAAATACTTACTCGGGAAATGAGAGCAGAAATATGAGATGTCTAAGCACAGACAGAGCTGCACATGTTACATGAAGTTTACCATCAGCAAACCCAGCTGACTTCATCCTGTAGTGGGAGCGCACTGGGGACCCATTGCCATCTACTGCCTCTGACTGCTCCCCCAGGGGTGTCTTTCCAAAAGCATGAGGAGACAGTGATGCACCTGTCAGCCAGATGAAGGTTTTAGGTATTTAGCTGGCAGGTTCAGGAAGACTGGCCATCATGATCTATGATGGCCGGAGCAGAACACTCTCTTATGAAAACATGGGTACCTGGGGTTTCTTTTTTGCTGAGAAAGTGCCTAGTGATCTTTTACGACTGTGTAAAAGGAGTGTGACATCACCAACTGGTTTTTTAAGTCACACTTCCAAGCATCAGCAACTTTTTTTTACATACTCTGGGACCACACATCAGACTGAGCTGCTTTGTGAACTCAGAGAAAAATTTACTTTTTAAATCCTCGCAGACATCAAACTGAGCTGTCTAGCTAATTCAAGACTGCAGGCCTATGGGGAGTCACAACACGTGGGAAAATACGAAATGTACAAGTGGCCATCTAGAAACTGATACGCTGCTTTGTTATGAGTAAGAGTTTTAGGTATCCAGAAACTAGCAGGGATTATTTGAGTGGCCAGTCCTACAAAATGAATAAACAAACAATAACTGAAATGAATTATCTGCAGCATTTGCCTACTCGTATCTTCAGCTCCTGAAAACATTCGTAAGAAGTCTGTTTGCACAATTTCTTATAACATCCTCAGAAAAAGGTTTCATTTATTATATTATTCCTTAATAGTATTTTCCCCAGATATAATGTCAGGGATTGTTAAATTAATTTCTATTCAAGTAAGTTATTTTTAATGTATAAATATATAAATAGTAATGTATATAAAGTTTTAAAAAATTATTTCATGTAAGACCATAAGAAGTTACATGAAAATATATGAAAAATATTTGTTAATAATATTCTTTCTTCCACAGATGATGTATTTGAAAAAATAGTAATTTTTTTTATAGACCAGGCAAAAGAATCTGTTTCAATCTATAGCACCTTTAAATATGAATACTTGGTTTTGGTATATTTTGACTGTAAATTCAGTCCACATAAAAATATCTTTGTAGGGTAGATGCCACAAAATAAGATAGAATTCTGGTATTTTGGTTATTGCATACCGAGATTCTCCTATTGCATATAAAATAATCCAAGAAAAATATGCTACAGTTTACACTTATAATGTGGGCAATCTTAATAGAAAGCGTTCATGAAATACATTTATTATAAATGGAAATAAAGTGATTCTTATATTCTCATAGTATTGTCTTACAAAGGGAAATCATCACGGCAGCAGGCACTGCTTATGCCCATTTATTCTATCCTAGTGTATCTGCAGAGATTCAGGAAAGCTCACACTTGGAAGAACTAATCTCTCAACAGTGCCTGTGTGAGGAAATGGTAATTTGGCTATGTAATCAAATTGCAATGTGTTCAGTTAGCAGATGTGAGCAAATAAAGAGAAAACCAAATTTAGATTTTTTTGCCAATTGCTCTTTTATATGCTTGCTTGTTTTTGAGGACTCCCTATGATTTTTTCTAATTTGCTTGGTGGTGGTAACATGCAGCATGGTTTTGCACACCTTCCGGCTGCAGCACTGCGGTTTGCCAACAGATGGCATGATGCATTTCCATTACTCGGTGTCTCTCCAACAAGATGACTGTCTGCCTGTTAATCTCTGAAATAAACCCAAAACACCACCCTAGGCCTCAGCTCTGCAAAGATTTAAGCATCTGTTTGAATTTGCATACCAGTACCACTAAATCTCATCCTTCCTGCATGTGTTAAAGGCTCTATTTTTTCCTCTGTGGTAGGAGAAAAGCTACCTATGGTTATGTAATGTCAAATTATTTAGGTATATAGTCACAGTAGGGGAGAATATTCTTGAACTATTATTATGGAACCTGTTCACGCTGGTGTTGTCCAAAAAGCTAGCCAAACGTATTCAATTTTATGTGAATATGGTCCTGGACAAGTAAGTTAAATTATTATCTAACACTGCACTGCAAATATTCAATCCAGTATGATCTTTATATTCTTTTCTTTACTTCTAGCCTACACAGCTGGAAAAAAAGTTATGAACAGTTATATGAGAAGGATATTACATGAACTGGTAGTATGAAATAGGAGTGTGAAATAGGATGCAGAATTGTGGGAAAAGCATACTGAATACTCAGTGAATGCTGGCACTGGACATGAGCTACTTCTTAGCTACGTAGTCAAAGGCTGCTCATGGAAATTCCAGGAGTTCCCTTTTATCTGCAAATTCAGCTAGGCTCTAACCATGGAAGTGCAACAGATCCCTCTCTGCTTTGAAATTAACAGTTAAAGCTCTGAAATTAATTATTCTTGAGCAAGTACTTTTTTTCAGGACTTTTGTCTGATAGCACAGAAGCAGCTATGGCATTACCTACATGTCCAGAGGAGCAGTAGGGGGAATGTATACCGTGTTAGGAGTTAATTTTGTATCTCAGTGGGATCTGGAGGTTAATCTTCAGCTTCAACGCATAGGTGGCAGAATATATGCAAAATTGGGGATGTGCAATGATTTTACTGAACTGCAGAAATGTGTATAACATGCTAAACAGGACTAGTCCAGACCATATGCTGGAGGGTCAGTGAAGACATAAGCCAATGCTACTCTACTTTCATTTTAGGAAAAAATCTTGTGAACTCTTCACAGTTTCTTCTATTCTTCCTATTGATCATATCAGTATAAATGTTGATACATGATGGTGAATACAAAGATACCTATCTGTTTGGCTGTCAAGCCTAAAGGTTCAACTGCTTCCCAGAAAAGGAAGTTTGCTGTCAGCATATAATCTTTGCTCTTGGTGACTTCATGTCTCACCACAATTAAAGACATATTGTTTGTTTTGCTGGTTTACTGCCTTGTTTTGAGACTTTTCAGCTTGTTGGGGCTAAAACCATTTAAAGTATTCCAGTTTGGCTTTGAAAAGTCCTGTTTCTTTACCTAATGCCTTGAAGAAATGTAAGAGTATGACATTAATAGAAATACCTTTACCAACAAAATCCATAATCTCATAAAATATATTAAGTTAGGTCAATAAGATTTGTTTTGTGTAAACCCACACAGACTGTTAGCAGTTATATTGCCTTATTTTACTTTTTCAAGTCCTATTTCAACCATAGCATTATTTTCTTTGGGATCAATACTGGGGTTGGCTTGGGTCACTGAGCAGAAAAGTACAAAGAAAAACAGGTCAAGGCCTAATCATTCCTCACACCCTCTTCTATACCAAATTACTTGAAATGGAAAATATCTAGAGATCTTGAATCATTTTCCACATCAGCCTGATTTGAAGTCTGGATAGGTCTTTGGGGAATGTATGAATTTTTGTGATATTTTCATGTTCACTGTTCAGACTTCAGTTCCTTAACTTGTAAGTGTGGTGTTTCTCAGAGGGAGAATGCATTAAACCCTGGAGAGACAAGAAGTCAGGGGTATTTCCATTGTTTGGACTGCAGTACAATGACCCTTTGGAACTGGAATAGGCTTTTGTTCCTGAGGGAAGATGTTCACTGGAAAGGCAGGGGAAATATCATTCACCAGGCATTAACATTTAACAATGATTTCTCTCTCACTTTTCCGCAGGCTTAAAAGAAATGATGCTTGTTTGAGGAAAGGGCAAGGAAAGAAAAAATACAGGACCCTGCTCAATGAGATGGAGTCTATTAGAAGCATAGAGACATTGACAAATGCTTTAAAGATTTCAGGAAGAAAGATGGTCACTTCTGTGCTCTAACTGACAAAGACTTTGTTGAGATGACATTCTAATTCAATAACTTTGCTTCTCTATCTACAACTGCACTTAAAGGCCAGTTTATTTTAGAAAAGCTACCTTGTCTATCTGTGATGATATACCAAGCTGGATGTCTTCACATCTAGGATTAGAAAACTCAAACAGGATCTTTAGGATCAGGAGGAAAAGGCATCGGTGGAAGCATGTTACTTTAACAGAAAGATCTCTGGATTCCAGTCAAGACACTAAACAGTCAGATGATAAGAAGTGGACTGTTTTTTGAACTGCAAGTTTGCAGTGTCACTTGATCCAGTGTCTCCGCCAGATAAGGACTGAATAAGATATAGGGCATTCATGGAAAAGAGCCGTACACTGTAAAACTTTTTCCTCTGTTTAGTCAGATGAGACCAGCCAATTTTCAGGTCAATTTACAAAGTCCTTTACAGCTTTCATGGATGAGGCAAGGACTGAAATAATGTAGTTTAAGAGACTTTATTATTGCTATGTATTCTGATCTACCATAAAAACTGGTAGCTTTTGTAATTATGATGTGTATTTTTATAACAGCTTTTGTTAGCTTTTTATAATTATATTTATGGTACATTGCTTTTTTTTTTTCTTTTAAGGAACCTTTATATTAAATGTATGCTAAGAATTAATTTTGTTGTTAAAGCTTCTTGAACTACTTATTTTGCATGCTCCATTTTCTTGACTGTTCTGTTGAGCCTCGACAGATTCAGAGTCACCATGCGCATAGTTCCTCACAGATCATGTTAATCATGTTGTGCAAAACTGAAAACTGTCTTATTTCTCCAAAAAAGAAGTTCCTATCAATACACAGTACACTGGTACTTCTGCACAGTACTAGTCACCATTTCTGGTTTTGTTTATTCCTAATCTCTGTCTTTCTCTCTGATGTTTTGAAGTATTTATACATCTTTACATTCACCAAAGCTTTAAGAGTGACCAACTGACACAAATCACTCAAAGGAAGCACACATGCATTTATTTTCTCAAGTACCTCCAGGTGATTAAGCTTAAGGCCAAATTCTGCTCCTGTGAGCAGAATCCAAGAAGTATTTTGCCTACAGGAACTATGAGAATCTCTCCTTTCTCACTCTGTCACAAGGTCCTGAGGTACCAAGGCCACAGCTGCTATCACAGTGCTAAGCTTGAGGCAGTTTAGTTACATAAATTACTGCTTCTTATCCCTTACATGTTTCTTGAGCAACAAATTTTTCAAAAAAGCTTCTGGTTCCATCTTTTCTAGACATTTGTGCATTTGGATGTCTCAATCACCGAACACTAAGCTCTCCCTGGAAGGCTGATGCCCCCCCAGATCTATGTGGCCCTGCAGTCCTACTACGCCCTGAAGCTTTTGTGCCCTGAGTGGGCATGATTTCCCCCCTCACAAACTGAGCAGCTACCTTAATGTAGGGTGCAGCACTGAATGTCAGCAAATGCTTACTTACCTCAATGGCAGACAGAACTTCCCTTCACACAACCACCATCTGGGTATGAAAACTGTGTGTGAAACATGTGTTTACCTCCAGGCTTCTGCAGAAACTAAAAATATCTGCCAGGTGGGTACAGACATCTCAAATTCTCTTCCTGCTATGTGAACTCTGTGCATTACAGTCAAGCTCCTTTTTAATCACTCTTCTCACAGCTCCTCACTGTCCTGCTGGAGTTGTTTGTGCTCAAGATGACTGTTATACAACACTCCCACGTCAGATTCTCCACCATGTCATTGCTAGCATGCTTTCTTGAGCTAAACTCAATCTAAGTAGTGTCAAGAATATCAAGGCAAGTACTTGATTATAAAGAATGTGCCCACTTGTATTTTAACCCTTTAATTAATAAATTGACCATGAGCCACTTCGAATTTGGAACTACATTAAGCACAATGCAGAAGATGGTCACTATCAGCCAGCACTAAAATTTAGCTACTGTGTGATTCTAAGTCATTGTCTTCCCAAACCTCATGCCAGGGCCCTGAACACATTCTCCACCAGTGGAGTTCAATTGGCTTCCAACAGATGGCTTGCTGGTGGGTGGTGTTGTGTTGATGGACCTGAAAGGAAGCCTCAGGTTGCAGCCATGCAGTGAGCATGAAAGCCATGTCTGTCCTTGGCTATGTACTCAGTTAATCTAGAACCCTGATCTGCAGATTTGACTTCTTCACTTGAGTAGTCTGCCCTTGCTGATCCCTTCCATCTGTATTGCAGCTCTACTTTTAGTGGAAGATGGATTTTCTTCCATCCAGAATGAGCATTTCTCAGATTTTCTTAGGGATATAATGTTTCAGTATTTGGCAACTTTTTAATAGAGAGGCGTCTAAATATCATAGACATCTAATGCGGCAACCAGTCTCAGAAGGAAGGCATTTGAATTGTTGCTAGACATTTCCAGGGGTTTTATTCATCTAAGTCCCCATCTCAGTGGAGGACATTTTCCTATTCATAGATTTTGCTTGCCCCTTTGCCATCAGCCCTTCTGCTGCTCTTATATGCAGAGGAATATTTAACAAAGTTTGTTGGCACTCACATATTCATCATATTGCAGTTGGTGTTGATCTCACAAATAATTCTGTTGTGTTTGCAGGGAATGGGTAATGGGATGGACAAAAAAACATATTCTCATAGAGACAGAAAGCTCAGCATAAAAATGCAGTTAGGGAGCACAGGAAACAGCAGAGTCATTCTCAACACAGAGATCACAGAAGAACTAATTTGCCAGAATGCCATTCCAAGCCCATGACCACAGCATTAGTAATGCTGCAAGAGTATGGAGTGCACCTGAGCCCTATGCTCATTAACCTTTTGGGTTAATGTGCAGCTCACAAACATAAAGGGGCTCTGTGTGTGGTGTAGGAGAACAGAGGGGGAAAAGCAAGCATGAGGAAAGGAAAGGAGTGGGAATAACTTAAGGAAAGGATGGAGTCCTTTTGATTCTTGAAATGAACAGAGCATTGTTTTTATCTCATGCAGAACTGTAAAAAAAATGAATGAAAAAAAGCATTCCAGAAGAGAAATTAATTTGCATAGCTATGGCTTCAAATCTAACATATATTTAGATTAGCTATCAACCAGATTAATTGTCTGATAAGGAAACTGCTAAACAGTAGAAACTTTTGATCTCAGATTTGTCCAGATTCCAGGCCTGAATGTCTTTATTTTCTCATGAATGGCCAAGGTGAAGTGACCAGATGTCTCAATTAGATTGCACAAGTAGCAGTTTTTAATAGACTGGCCCAACATTCAGTGATTTTTTTTATTGAGATGCAGAGACGTCCTATTGTTATTCTGCCACTGATCTGCCTTCAGAACAAAAATGGCTGATTCACAGACTCTGCTCCTCCTCCCCTGTATGTTATATCTACAGTAGATGATCAAATTCTCATTAACACAGGGGAGAGTGCAGCCTGGCACCTGCAAAATGTTTTCCAATATGACTGCTTAATGTCTCTTGGCAATGCTGGTTTGTAACAGGAAGCCAAAAAGTGATGCAGCCAAGGATGCATTGCATGAGATCTCTATCCCCAGGCAATTTAACTTGGACACAACAGACCTGGAATGCAGCTTTGCTTTCTTCTGCTGCCCTGTGCTCGCTCCCATTTCACCCTTTTCAGCACTCCTTCTTTCCTGTTCACCATGCTCTCCCCTCACCGTTCCCTCTCAACCCCTCATTTTGATTTTCCAGAAGGAGAGGCTGGGCCCTTCTCAAAGCTCGTTGCATGGATTACATGAATATGGAGACTGTTTCTGCTGTTGTTACATTTAGAGAACATAAACTCTTCCTGAAATTTGTACGATTCAGGTAGGCGTGATCAATGACCAAGATTTTATCTCTTGGTTAAAGCTGAACCAAGCACATCAGTTAGGGGTATCAGGTTTCTGATAAGCTTTGTAGAGAAACCTTGATTGCTTATGGCCATTTTTATTAAACTAAGACATACAGTGGTGTTATCTGTCTAAATTGCTTTTTAATATATCCTACTATTTATAATATTTTGCATATACACAGTTTTCTTTGCAGTTTCAACAGTTTCTGGTGCCTTTACTTCCTGTTGTAATCCATGAGTGGAAGATGTTATTTGATCACTTTCTGTTAAAGAGATGGCAGCATTCAAAGAAAGTGAGTGCTGCGCTGTGCTATCAGTGCCGCTTTTTTTCCATATAGGTTAATCCTGTGAAGTATCTTGGAGTTTTTGATCAGTCTAAAATACAGCACATTTGCTTGAAATAGGACTTTGAAATTTTATCTATAAGTTCTAAATGAGAGAGTAATACATGCTTCTTCAGCTCTTTAATAATGAATGCAGTTATGTCATTTTATCTGCATAGGAATATCGAAAATGATATCAAAGCAGCATAGACATAATTCTTACATTTTCAAAACTGCTAAGACAGCTCTGTGTGCATTCAAGTCTTTCTTCCTATACATACTTACTGCAGAAATATAGTATGGTATATTGCTGTTTTCAAACCGTGTGCTTGCTGCTGCATTCACTGAACTCATACCTAATTAATGCTCCTATTCACTTTAGGATCAGACATGTCAATCCTGCAGCATCTGACCACTTCGGCAATGATTCATGTCTTTGATCATATATTTTGTCATGTAATTAGTGCCAATGAGGTCCTCATGGGTCCTTCCAGATGCATACAAACCTAATTTGTGTATTGGATTAGGCACCTTGGATTGTATTCATTATAACTTAGAAATGCAAAGTCTAAGCACCCCAGTTCTGAGTACCGTGAATGTTTAGACTCCACCTTTGTATCAAGATTTGTCAATAGGCTACTTGTAGCTGGAGGAATATTTTTCTTCAGATACCTCCTTATTGTATTCTAGTGTGTTGAAATATAAATGACCTTTTGGAAATTGAAGTTTTGCCGCAGTTCATTGCTGGCATTCCATTGCTAGGTGGACATTTAAAGACAAAGCAATTTTTTTTTTGCATCTAAGTAATTAAAAATAAAACCACTAATCTGTTCAAAGCAAGTTAGTATAAGTTACGGGTCAACAACATTTTTCTCTGCCTCTTGTAAGAATGATGATGGATGGTATAATGTAATATGTCTGCACACTGAAAAACACTGCCTGAACAGTTTAGTATCATTACCAACACAAGTACTGTATTTCATATCCCTCGCTGCTCTTTTCTCTTTGAAGGATTGAACTCTTTCATCTAAAATGTATGTAAATAGTAATAAATAGCAGACTGGATTTCTGCTCTGTGGACTTTGCTCTGAGCTGTGCTGGTCCCTGGTCTGGGCTGGCTCTCTGCACTTTCTAGTGCATCTTGTTCCTCACCACAGCAACAAGAAAAATTGGTGTTTCACAGCCTGCTGCCACCAAGCAGGCACTGCAGTCCCAGACACCCAAAGCCTGGCAGGCTGGCAGAAGGCAGCACTTCAGACAGATACAAGTCTGCCTCTGAATCACGCAATGTGTTTCATCCCTAATAACAGTTCATGCCTCAGCCACCTTAGTGCTGTACAACACCTGACTGAAACAACAGTCATGTAGGAAGGAGAGATACTTTCCCTCTTGCTACTGACATGAAAGTTTTATTTTTAGAAAGTTGCTAACTATAGAATCAGAGGTTTTGTGCTCTGATTAGTTCATAAAAAAGATATGTATATGTTTATATTCCTTGTGGAAAATGTTGCTGAAAAACATTCAGGTGACATATCAGTCCTTGGCAGATACTTGTTTAAATAGGCCTGGATTTGGTTGCTTGGTTTTTTAACAAATCAGTACATTTTTCAAGGAATGTAAACTTTCATGTGAGAATTGCTATTTTGCTGAGAGCCTGGTTTTCAAGGAAAAAATGATAAAAAATGTTCATTCATCCCTAACTTCAAAATAGACTCTGTAATGGTCACAAATCACAGAATTTTGTCATGAAAGTGTATGGGAGTTCCTTTATTGGAATGCAAGCTCCCAAAAACAAATACTCCATGAGAATCTTGATTTTCTGTGTGGGAAAAAAATACACTTACAAAATGTCAATCAATTTCTTGAAAATTCTTAAAATAGTTCAAAACCATATATTTATTTTTTTATAAATAAAAATCCCACTTTACTAAGCCTATCCTCATGACTTTGGTAAGACCTGGTTCATATTTTGTGAAAGTTTAGAATTGGCTGTGTTATAAATTAGAAGCTATATGGGAATGTGTGGCATGAATAAACTGTGATAAATTCAGTAAGACTGAATAGTAGATTGTAAGTTATTTTAACAGTTACAAGAGAGCTAGTAGCTTTTCCTCTAATTTAGAAAGACAAGTGAAGTAACCTTAAATGAAACATTTGGGGACTGTACTTATTCATGATGGTTTTGTGAGTGAATCAAATTCTTGGTGTGGCTTTTTCCTTCCCTCTGTTACTGCTGTTGTATTCAAAAATAAGCTGCCCACAATAAATAATAATTATTGCTGCTTTGTGCTCATATAAATCTTTTTCTCCAAGTTGCTCCTGATAACTTACTAGTTTACATGAATCAAACCTTTTGTGATCCTTGTGAGGTAAAGAATTCCCCAAACCCTTGTACCTCTCTATCTGAAGAAAATGTCGAAGATACTGCAATGACAGAAACTTTCCCCAGTGTTTCTGATCTTACCATAAAGGATTTCTGAGAAAGCTGCCATACTTAAATTTAAAACCTGAAAAACATATTAACTCACTGCAAGCAAATATCTGTGAACTAAAAATTTGAGTATCACATTCTCCTGATCAATTCAATAAAACAGAAAACAGGAGATAATAAAAAATATCTTCTATATATTAATAGTCTACCTATAATTCCTACCCAGTAGATATGCTCCACTCCCGTGTTCTCTGATACACACTGGGGAAAAGCATTCTTCCTGGATAATATTATTAATTCATCAACAACTGGCCTGAAGCATCAGATTAATCAACAGACACTAGATGATAACTACTACGCATATTGCTAGTTTCAGTCCCTATTTAGCTAAGTACTTAGGTATATATAAATCCCACCTCATTCCAGAGCTAAGTACATGATTAAATGCTTTGCTGAATGGAGATGGACTGCTGAAACAAGACACTGGGCAGTAATTCAGCTCCTGACATCAGTCAGATTCGTATCTTCCAAAGTTCCAAATAGAGACATCTATTAACTTTATTGCATTTCAAATCAGGCTCATAATATGTAGGGCTTTCCAGTTCCTCTGAGATATTTTAGTCAATTGAGAAAAAGACTTCATATAATTTGAAACTTCTGCTACCAAATTAACAAATTAGCGGGTTTTTCTTCTGGGCTGCAACATTATTTAGTTGCTAATCCATTTGTTTTCTGGAGTCTATAGCAACCAGACGCTTTATGCTACAGCCAGTCTTATCTTACCCAATAAACTAATTGTCACTACTTGCCACAACAAAGAGTGAAGTAAATGAAAGCTGCTCTCTTAGGAGGAAAAAAAAAGATCCATTCTTTTCCCTTTATGCAGCCTTATTTTTTTTTTAAGGAAAATGAGCTGATCAAAGACATCCACTCCATAAACTTCACTGACATGTAGCATTAAGTTACGACATCAACCCTTAGGTAAAAAGTCTCTACCTGCTACATACCTTAAAGCTATCAATGGCATTAAATCTTATGAAGTGAAAGTTAAAGCTATTTTGGTTACCGTGTGCTGGAGGAATGTTTAAGCTGTCAGTTTGCACAGATAAAAGAGGGAAAGGCAAGAACTCACTCGTGTATCAATGAACAACAAATTTTCTAGCAGATTATTCTTTTATTTGTATCACAGAAACTTAAATCTCATTTTTTAAAAAAATAAAAGGTGGGGAGAAGTCAGTATGGGCATAACCTTGGTTTTCCTTGAAATTCAATTCTGTTAAACACAAATCCTCAGATTACCTTTGCAGCTTTCACCATGTTACCAATCATGTTTTTTCAGTATAGCACTCTTCTTTTTTTTTGCTTTTTTATAGAACAGATTATTCAGATACCCTCTCTAAACCATTAAATCAATCTAACCATGTATTAAAACATCTTGCAAATTCCTCAAAATGTTGTTCTCCTGACATATTTCTTTAGCAGCACAAAATCCAAATGTGACAAGGAATAAAGCTCTTTGATATAAAACGCTGGTCCTGTAGACAGATCCCCACTGGGCAGATGGTTATTTTTAATAGCCTGACCTAATTTCTTAGTAGTGATCCAGGGATAGCATAAAGGCCTATGGAAGAACTGATCTATTGTGCTGAAGTAACAGGAGGGAACACTAGATATCCATAACAGCAACATTTGTTGGTCTGAGTTCAGTCTTAACAAAGCCCACAAACATCTACTGTCACAACAGTTAAGGGCTCTGAGGATGGGAATGCTCATTATGACTGACCTATCATATGGTATCAAGCCAAACTAGCCATTTTTAGGAGCTGAGGAAAGCCTTCAGAAAGTGTTTTTTTGCATGACTACTGAGTTATTCCTGATTTCCTTCACAGCATTTTCTTGTTTGTATTTTTTCTCCTATCATAAATTTTACTAAACCTGAAGGTAAACAAATTGTGTTATCTTTTTCTGTCTGTCTTTCTCCCATTCTCATTCCCTCGGTTTGTCTCCCATTTGCATTCGATCTTTCCAGAACTACTAAGATCAGAGGCTGGTAATCAATCTTAGTGAAAGGAAGAAATACAGGCTACAGATTTCAAATACATAAAAACTACTTTTGCTCCCATTACATTCAGTGAAGTTCACTGTAGTTTGAACAAAAGTTGAGAGAAGAATCTAGACCACAACAAACAGATGCTCAGAGGCTACTATTTCAGCACAAGACAGCAGCCATGTCTGAAAAAAAATAACTGGACAAGAAATTTTACATAAGTACTGGATACATTTAGTCAAATTTCTATCATTGCATTCATCAGCTCTGCACAGTAGCAGATAGGAAATGCATTTAAACTAAAACTAGTAAACTTTTCCTCCACAAATTCATTAGAAAAGTTGTCAAGGACAAAAGCAACACTCAGTTGTGTGTTAGCTAAACCAGAAGTTTGTAGACCCTGTGCTCAAAGACAAGTTGCATCCACCTCTTGGTTGGAGAGTAAGTAAAATACTGTTCTACCACACCATGGTGCTCTGTTAGAGTAAGGGCTATTTTCCAAAATGGACCTGTTTGTACAAACATTCCTAGTAAAAGAAAATGTAATGTATAATGGTCAATTCACCTCAGACATAGTACTCAGCATCTTACTTGTTCCGAAAAATACAGCCTCATTGTTTTCAACCTTATTTAGCAACATTTTTTAAACCATTCAGAGAAAATAATATTCTGGTCTCATGAACTCAGTTCAGTTAGTACAACTGCTCTTACTGATATTCTCCCTCAGTGCACCAATCACACAAATTGAAAAGCTGGGTAAGACTCCTGCATATTTTCTTATGTCTTAATACTCCATTGCTTTATGACGATATGAAAACAAGCTATGGGAGAATACAGTCAATGAGTTTCCCTCTCTTTATTGAAAACCCCAACTTAAGATGTCAATACATGTTCACACATGAATTATAACAATAGCAGAAAATGCTTTGTCTCCTCCCACATGCCAGTTGTGCATCTTCTCTAAGACACTCAAAAGAGAGCACACACGGAGTGACCTGGAAATGCAGCTCTCCTCATTGTACTGTATTCAAGACCTTGCAGATTTCTGCGAGAATAGGCAGCAAGTGAAATCATTGGCACATAAAAACATTTCTTAGAGAAAGCTAAGGGGCTTTATGTTAACAGGTACATTGCGGTTTAAGTTAGTAGTTATGATGTTAACAGACAAATAACTATTAACTCATTTTCAGTGTAAGAATTGTGTCTGAAGATATATCCCAAGAATCTAGTAATCTTCAAGTAGACAACATAGGACGCTGTTTCACATAAAAAAAAAAAAATATATATTAGGCCAGGAATTGCAAGAGGGAAGTCTCCCTAATCAACATGGCAGCTACCCTTGGGCAAACACTTTTGTATTTATGTGTGTCTATTTCTGTTCTCATCTCCATTTTTTTTATTCTATCCAGATTATACAGTTTTAAGGCCAGAGTTGTTCCACAATATATTTTTAAGCACTGGGTCTGAAAATTCAAGTGTCAGTGTCAAAGGGCTAGTTTAATATATATATATTAAAACACTAATATCATATTTCATTGCAATATATCAGCAATTTACTGCCTTTTTAATACTAAAGTACTCTTGAGGATCTCCCAGGCAAGAAACCCCATCAGTCCTATAATATCACTAGTGGAAGTCCAGTTAACAAACCCACAGCCTCATTTCTTCACAAAGTGGAAGAAATGGTCACCATGACTTGGTCTGCATGCAGAAGAACATAAGCTTGTGACAGCTGTTTCAGTGCATCTTGGACACCCTTTCACCCAGCCAGCTCTACCTTTCCCTAGCTGTACTCCCAGACAACAGTCTTTATAAAATTGCACATGGATCAATTATACGAGTGGTATAATGTGAATATTTAATCTTTCTTTGGAGTAATTGGGGGTTTTAAGTATTTAAGCACCATATGCCCAAATATACTTGTGTGCTTACAGTTAAGCATATAATTAAGGACCCTGAGAAAGTAGTATCAGTTATGCTACAAAGGCAGAAACAAAATTAGGTAATGAATGTAAAAGAAAAAAAAAGTGCTCAACCAGGACATGCCTTACTAAATACCATTATATGTATTATTTTCCTCCACCCAATCTTTTTAAACATTTCCTGTCAAAAATTAATTTGAATTAATAAAATCAAAAGATGAGTTCCACAGACACTTTATTTTTTCTGTTATCATGTTGAATAAATGGAAGTTGCTTGCATGATATATTTTCTCTTAATACTATAACCCATTCATTAACCATGGGAGGTCTTTCCAATATCTAAGCATAATTTGTTTTTACCAGCTTGAGACTTTTTCTTCTCCTTTGGGATTTTTTTTATACATATTATTATTATTATTTGATTTATATAAGATTTCTCCCTATGTGCTCATGGTGCTTCAAGAAATTCAACAGAGTCAAACTAAAAAGCAAGAGACTTCAATTATTTGTAAAAGAGAAAACTCTTCAGTGAAAGCTCTAGAAAGGGAAATGAATAGCAGCAGGATTCCCTTGGTTGTAGATTTTCAGGCAAAGTTCACAAATTATTTCATCCACAGAACTGTGGCTCATCAAATCTCATGGAGGACAATGTGAACTGCAAGTGTTCAGCACAGTACAAAACCACATCACATATGTGCCAATAATCCGAAATGAGAGGAGGTGAAAAAACTCTATCAAAGTATAGAAGATATAAGAAAAACAACAATGGAGATCATACACAACCAATGTCCTGAGAATCAAAGGTGCTGCGGTCTGAAAGGGTGAATGGTTTTATTTGATGCAAATCTCACTTTCAAGAAAATCTTCTGGGAAGTAACAGGAAAAAAAAAAATCTCGTCACTGGTTAGTCCAAAAGATAAAAAACCCCATGAATTTGGGGCCAAACCAAAAAGAGAATTTTGGACTTTCCCACAGAAACCTCTCCCTCTTCTTTAAATTCTATGGTGTGTTTTCCATGATAAAATGGCACATTTCCAAATTAAATGTTTTGAAATGAAAATGAGAACTCTTTTTGACTTCTTAATTAAAAAAGGCTGAGATTATTGTAAATATGGTACTGATTTTCCAATAGGCTCTCTTAACTTAAAATGTATTTTCCAAAAATTTTATTCTGGGATCTTCAACTCAAATGTAATCTAAAATTAAGTAAGTACCACTAGTGAAATCACAGATTACAAGCAGATCAGACCTCATTTTTACTGTGATGCATAAAGCCATATCGTCGGTGCTGATAAACCACATCCTCACCACTTTTGACAACACACATATTTGATAACCAATTTACACATTCGTTTTGTGTAAACTCTGACCTGCCTCTTTGCCTTAATCCTCCCTTTAATATATGTTTCTTTGTCCCGTTCTGTTCTAATCTTAAATTGTAAATGTTTCCTGTTTGCAAATACTGGTTGTAGTGGGATCTGGCATAATGGCTTTTATGAAGAAAAAAATTATCATTAATTATAGCTTTAAAGAAGAGATTGATTTGATATGCAAAGCTTGGAAAGATGATATACTGTGAAGTATTTTTAATTCTCTGTTATCTATTTTGATCTCTACTAAGCCTATATCCTTTACCTGCATAAGCGGTACTCCTAAAGTAGCATTTTAAATTCCCTGCTTTCTAAGACAAGGTTATGAAATTTTGCATTTGTATAATGTATGCTCCTCTTTCCTTTTTCTTTAAAAAAGAAGAGCTGAACCATGAAGCCCTGACTGTGATAAATGTTCCATGCTAATCAACACAACAAAACAATACAAAAAACTCGTAGTAAGAGAGATATGGAGACAAATAACAAGTAATGACCATTTGTCTTGACAGCAGGATAACACGACATAAGACACATATTTGATATGTAAAACAGGATTTCTTAAAGACATGGTTTTGCATGGCCTGAAGCATTCTCTGTTCATTTCATCAAAATATTTTAAATATACATGAAATCCTAACCTGAAGTATTTTTGATTCACTTGGAATTTCTTGATACAAGTTTTCTATTTCAGCTGGGGTTCTGATGAATCCAGTCTGTTCAATCAAATACAAACTTAGTAGCTTTTTATTATGCAGCAGACACAGAATATAAATACTTGGTGAATGTGTCTGACCAGCTTCTCAGAAAGGTAAGGTGCTCTGATAATTTTTTAAGAGCGTTTCCTGCAAATAGTAATTTTCTTCATTGTTTGAATTTTTTATCTTGCTCTTTTCCATTTGTCAGGGAGGGAAGATGAGGTTCCTCTTTCTGTGGTTTTAAAATAGCCAGTAGGTTAATTTTAAATAAAAAGTATCCTGTTTAGGTAGGCAGTGGGAATGGACAGCAGAGCAGGTAAATCACAAAAAAAAAAAAAAGTTTACTCTTCCTATTTGCCTTGGTTTCATTACATTGTTGAAGAAGCAGACAGACTGCCTTTACCAATTTGAAATTTTCTGTCTCACATTATTTTCTCTGCATGCTTGAAATGCACATGGCTTTAGGAAGCTTTAATTTAAGTGGTTCTCTATTTTAAATATTTTGGTGTTGAGTTTATTGGCTGGATTTGAATGTGGCTTCAATTTACGCTGCCAACAGTACCATGCCCATGATGGGACAGCTACATAAATGGTGAACATAGACAATTTGCTACCATGGGGCTTTATAGCAAGTGGTGCAGAGCAGAGTCACTCCAAAATACTTCCACTGGTGCGTATTTTCAGAGTGTAGTGAATTCCTCAACTACAGTCTTACCAACTCTAGCTCTCTGGGCTGATATCATACCCTACCATATCTCTTTTGGACACAGCTGTTGTATTCAGCCATTCCCCAGCTGTGGCAGGCATTCGGCAGAGGAGCTTATTAACAGGTCCCCTTCTTAAATACCAGTCACCCATAATATAGCCAATAACAGGAACAAGATTAACAAAACAAAACAAAACAACTATAAAATATTTATAATAATAATTTGTTGAAAATAAGTATGTTGGGAAGGATTTGGCAATTTTACTGCAGGGTTTCAGTAACATTGTATAACTGGAGTCATGGATAAAAAAGCTTTCGGAGGAGAGTCCTGGATTTTCCCTATTGCGTGAAAGGTGTCTGCAAACTTACAAAGCAATCCTTATCATCAGGACTCAGATATGCTAGAAGGGAAGAGGAATGGTGAGCAGGGAGCTGTAGGGTCACCTCAAGGAAAGATCTGGGAACAGATGAGCCCTTACTGAGTGGGAGGGAAAGCAACATCTGTCAGGAGCTACAAGGAAGGGTTATTTTAATCCAAGATAAATTTGCACCCCAAGGACTTCCTTGAGGTTATCTGGAAACCCAAACTGAGGTAGCAGTTACTTGTGTGTATGGTTCTCAGCTCAGCTAAGCTCAGCTCAACTTGGATCTAATTCTCTTTAATTGCTAATTTATCTGTAATTTTTGCAAGCTTCACTTTCATTCCATTTAGATACAAGTCTCACTGAGAAGCATTATATTACAATCACCCTGCTTTTTTAATAATTTGAAAATCTTTCAGTAGTAAGCAAATTATCCCAACTTTTTCCCCTAAATTATATTCTTCTATAAGTGAAGTTATCAATAGTTCCTGCTGCTATACACAAAATAAAGCAAGGATACAAAAAAGAGTCTCTGTTGGATGTAAAACTGCACCAACAATCAGCCATGTCTAGCTGTATTGAGTACAGGAATGACTGTTGCTAACAGCAGCCAAGCTGAGTTTGAGCTCTCCCCCCACCCCTTCCAGTTTTCAATCACATCTTGTAGCATATTTTTCAACCATAACTATTACTGCTGCAGGTAATTCAATTTCTTCTATGCAATATAATTATCACTGGAGGAAACAAGAGGGGAAAGGTACCATTCTACCTAATTTTCTGTGACTTCCTCATCCAGAACTTATACCTTCCCACACTCTAAGCACAATGCCGCACATTTCATTTTGTGCCGCCACCACACTGGTCATAGGGCACACCAAGGCTCATTTTTTCATACCTCTCTCTTCTGTAAGTATGGTATATAAATCACAGCAGAGTTGCTAACAGCATGTGACTGACAATCTTGCTTGATAGACAATCTGTGATCCTTTCAGCCTTTTACTAATAAGCTCATTAGGATAGAAGGGCTGAAAATACTTTCTAGGATATAGCAATGAACCTCAGAAAATTCAGTGCATGTCTGGCCACTCAAACTTTAGAGAATCAATCTTTCTTCAATCAAAACTTTGTCAGGTTCTGCTGAATGTCTTCTGAAGGTTACTGTGTTTTTTTCTTTTCTTCTTCTCTCTCCCTCTCCTCCCTCTCCCTCTTTTTCTTTCTTTCTTTTTTTTTTTTTTTTTTTTTAGTAATACAGGTTCCTTCACAAACCCAAAAAGCCTTCCAAAGTAATGTAGGTCAAGGTGAAATGGTTCTGAGCACATTTCTTCTTCTTTTCCAAGTTCAGCTCTTGAAAACCTTTTAGAAGATTTTTTCTGTTTTTAAGGTATGACCTTATTTTGCATGAACTTTTCAGTAAGCATTAATTTTAAGAAAAGCCTTAAGATACCTACAGCCTATTGACATTGGCATTTAGACTGAGGTTTCCAAAATGCAAATGGAAAACTACTTGAACAGTGACTAAATAAGCTACTTCATAGTAAGCTACTTCATAGTTTCTCTTCATATTCTGATTCTGCTTCAGTGATTCTAAAAATCCCGTTTGACATACACCATATTGAGGCCCTAAAATTCATTTGAAAAAAAAAAAAAACTCTAAAAAATAGCACTGAGATAATAAGTGCTCCTGAGGAATTCTGTTTGTCATAAGAAGAAAAATAAGTCAGCACACCAATACTAGGGTAATATCTTAAAGGTGATCTCTTTCTGGATTAACAAATATCTCTAAATGACCAATATGACTGAAAACTTGCTGACTGAGCAATACTTATGTGACAGAAACTGATGAAATGTTCCAGGAATGGGGCAGGCTAGTTTTTGAGATTTCTTCCTGCACCATAAGGAACTATATCATTTAGCCATACTGGGGAACTGCAGCATATGGGACTGCAGTCTTTATTTCTTGTGCTAAATAGCTGTGGTCATGCTTCTTTATGTGGCTGAAAACTGACTCTTCTTCTGCCTCATGATCTACAACAGAAATTTTGTTCTGTTACAATAGCCTGTAGCTATGGACCTCCTGTCCAATAAATCAAAATCAGCATAAAGGAAATGCAAACATGTATGCTCTTCTTCACTTTTTCTTAAACCTACTTTTTTTTTTTTCTTTTCAGTTCATCTCCTCCCAATTCTCCTGGTTCATTCTCATGTTTTTTCCTATCTTTGCCATCTTCCTTTTTTCTACACTTTCTTTTTTTTTTTTTCCTTTCTTTGGGTTTCCATAAAAGTAAAATTTTCTCTCTCCTCCTGGATTTCCTTTTATTCTACTTCTGGTCTTCTGCATCCTGAGCTTTCCTCTTTTTTTAGACCATTTCACTTCCTCTGACCAATTCAGGCTGTCTTTTGTATTAAACATCCTTCCACTCTTCTAACCCTGTTCTATCCTTCCTCTGAAGTTTCTCTTCTTTCAGCCACAACGGGAGATGCAGTTGAATAATGATTACAAGGAAAGAAAAGCTGCAGGTTTTCGTAACAAAACTACAAAGTCTTAGTGGGTTGATGTAAAGGAACAGTAACATCAAGCAGTCAATAAGTAGCACTAACAAATCAATGTAGATGGTGAAAGCAAAGAATTAGACAACTGTCTGCCTCAGGCAATACTTACAGATGCCAGGATTAGACTGAGACATCTTGACTGATGACTGAGATGCCTATGCCATTCCTTTTTCTTTTTTGTTTTATTTTTCCTTTCCAATTCCTTCGCCCATTTACTTCCCACACTCTTCCTACTTCAGAGGAAGAGCCTGTTAAAAATCAGTAGCACTAAATGTTTATTTCAGCTATGTGACCAGAAAGCCATTCACCTCAGTCCTTCCTGTCAAAGGATGACATAAAGATGATCTACTGTGGTATCAAATTTGAGATAGGTAGAGGTTGGGCACAGAAGTCCAGGGGAACAATGCAGAATGCCTTTGCTGTCATGGTCACCTAAACCCTAACAGAAAGATTCTCCACACAAATCAGCTTAGGCAGCTACAGGTATTCTGAACTCAGTACTCTCCTCTTTCCACTGAATACTTTGGTTACTGAGATATGGCTTCTGTACCTTGTAGGCTCTGTTTCTGCCTGATGGAAAAATGGCCCAGTTTCAGAGTGGTCACCAGATATGTTAGATAAATTATTCTACAGTCAGCTGGCTAGGGATCATGAGGGTGGATCTAATTGCTCCCTAGGACATGGTTAACCACTGCCTGTGCAAGAATGAGTGCTGTGCTCTTTCCTTTCTTTGCACTTCCATGACTCCTTACATCAAGGAAGAAGCCACTCAAAAATACCCACACCCTTACATCACTCAATCACTCAGCTACACTGCCCAAGGCAATCACCTAATTCCTTCATTGCCAAAGGGTAAGATTCAGAGTATCTACTTTCATATCTAAAATGAAAAAATGAGGGGATAGACTAGGTCTTATGAGATGTTTGAGCTCTGCACAGAGAGGGGAACCTACTCTTAGGACAATTCTCCAGTGAACCATGGAGCTCTAGAAAGCCTGGAGGTAGCTACTAAGTATCACCAGCTCAAATGCTGTGCTTCAGAAAAGAAAGAGGCATGGACAGAGCCTTAGCCCTTAGTATCTGGGTTTTGGCTAGCTCTGCCCTGCCCACTGTTCAGACTGTGCGATTTTTTTTTTCTTTCAGACCAATATAATCTCAGCTGTCTGCCTGTCACACAAGATTCCACTTAGCACCTCTGAATTGCTGAACTACAGTATTCTTTACTTTCAGACTGCATACACCTAAGTTGAAGCAGCCTGCTTAAGCTATCTAGGTATTACCCTAAATGATCACTGGATCAATTAGTTTTAAGGTAGGGATAAAAGGATTCTCTTCAACATCTGCAATCAGTAAAAGTTTAAGTGTTTTGGGAAACTGCTTAGATGAGACCCTCTTTTTGTCTGGTCATTGCAGTGGGCATGCAAATTATTTGTTGGAGCTATATAACCTTATCATGTGTGTGTTTTAAACATTTTGCAAACTGACTCCTGGTAATCAAATAAGAAGGGCAGCTGCTAGAAAAGAAGGGAATATAAGCCATTCCCAGGCCAGCCATGCTCTTACCTGCAAGAAATTATTGTTCTTTCTAGGTGCCTGAAATTGTTTATTATTGTGCCTCATTTTCATTCTTATTTTGAAGCCTGCAAGTGAGGCACAATTTACTTTTTGCTAATTACTAATAACAAGTATTCCCTTGACATGAAGACATTATACTGCCAAAATGTGAATTGAACTTAATTTTAAAATCTCTAATTAATCATATAGTTTTAGAATGCAGTTGTGCATTTCCTTTTAACTTGCAATCTTATCATTAGTCTATAGTACTAATTATGGTTACCTAAAATCTAGATACTGTAATTGGATGCACAAAGTGCAAATAAGTTACTGATAAAATCTCTTACAGGTCACACAAAAACAATCTCATGCCAATTAATTAAAGCTTATGAATTGCAGGCAGAGGAAATATTTGATTTGAATGATAAAATAGGAACAAAGACAAGAAGCACAAATAAACATAAACAGCAGGATCTATTACTGAACTGTGTCTCACTGAGGCTCAGACTAAGACACAGTTAAAACAATCAGGTCTCTTTCAAAAGTTAGTGTATATCAAACAGAAGATATAATACCACTGCAGATAGCAGTTAAGAAGCCTCTAACGTGACATGTGACTAGTGAGATTCTTTGCAGTCTGAAATGGTCCTGCTCTCATTCTGATGAATGACCCAACAATTAAAGAAGAGATGGTCCTACTAACATCCCATTCCATAGCAGTAGTGTTTACAGTTATGAAGGAAAGCAAGAAGTCATCAAGGAAAACTTCTATCCCTGTAAGTTACAGCACATGTGAATCTGGGCATAAAATGAAAGGAGCTAGTTGAAAGTTTTGGATCAAAATTAACAGGCACAACATGGTGATGTTGTGATGTGCTGCTTCTATAGACTGCCTGATCCAGAAGAAGTAGATGAGGGCTTCTTCAAACAACTGGAGTAAACCTCACATTCACAGGCCCCAGTGATCACAGGAGATTTTTAACTATTCCAGCATCTGCTGGAGGGACAATATACTACAGCACAAACAATCCAGGAGGTTTCTGGAGTGCGTTGAGAACCACTTCCTGACATAGCTCATCAAGGAACCAGCAAGGAGAGATGCTTTGCTGGACCAGATTCTCACAAACAAAGTAGAACTCATCAGAGATGTGAATATTAGAGGCAACCCTCCTGCAATGACCATGAGATGGTGCTGTTCGGGATCCTGAGAAGAGGGAGCAAGGTAAAAAGCTGAATACAGCCCTGGACTTCAGGAAAGCTGATTTGTTCCTCTTCAGGAATCTACCTGGAAGAATCCTATGGTGTAAAGACCTGGAGAGAAGTGTCCAGAAACCTGAGTGCACTCACCAGGCTTATGCAGGACACTCAGGCAATCAGACCCAGACAGCATGGGTTCATGAAAGGCAGGTCCTGCTTGACCAACCTGATTTCCTTCTATGACCAGGTGACCTGCCTAGTGGATGAAGGAAAGGCTGTGAATGTTGTCTACCTGGACTTCAGCAAAGCCTTTGACACTGTCTCCCACAGCATTCTCCTAGAGAAGCTGGTGGCTCATGGCTTAGACAAGTGCACTCTTCGATGGGTGAAAAACTGGCAGGATGGCCGAGCCCAGAGAGTTGTGGTCAACAGAATTAAATCCAGTTGGCAGCTGATCACAAGAAGTGTCCTCCAGGGCTCAGTTTTGGGCTCAGGTCTGTTTAGTATCTTTCTCAATGATCTAGATGAGGAGCTTGAGTGCACCCCCAGTAAGTTTGCAGATGACATCAAACTGGGTGGGAGTGTTGATCTGCTCAAGGGGAGGCGGGCTTTGCAGAGAAACCTGGACAGGCTGGATCAATGGGATGAGGCCAATTGCATGAAGTTCAACAAGGCCAAGTGCTGGGTCCGGCACTTGGGTCACAACAACCCCATGCAACACTACAGGCTCAGGAATGAGTGGCTGGAAATCTGCCTGGGACCAGTGGAAAGTCTGGAGCAAGGAATACTTGAAGGAGGATCTAGATAGGTAACATTTACATGAATGGGACAGGTGCAAGTCCATGGGACCTGATGGGATGCACCCGCAAGTGCTGAGGAAACTGACAGATGTCACTGTGAGGCAACTCTTGACTGCCTTTGAAAGGTTGTGGTAGTCTGGGGAGGTTCCTGAGGACTGGAAGAGAGCAAATGTCACTTCTATCTTCAAAAATGCTAAAAAGGAAGACCCAGGTGACTACTGGAAGATCAACCTTATCTCAATCAGAAGGGGACAGAGCAACCAATCCTGGAAACCATTCACAAACACATGAAGGCAAGAAGGTGTTGAGGAGTAGTTATCAAGGATTTATGAAAGGGAAATTGTGCTTAACCAACCTGATAGGTTTCTACAATGAGATGTCTGGCTTAGTGGATGATGGGAAAGCAATGGATGTTGTTGATTTTAGCAAGGCTTTTGATACTGTGTCTTGTAACATTATCATACACAAACCTTTGAAGTTCAGACTGTAAATGGAAAGGGAGGTGGATTGAAAACCAGCTGAAATGCTGGGTTGTGGTCAGCAGCATGAAGTCTAGCTGGAGGAAGTCACTAGGGGTGTATCCCAGGTCTTGAGCTGGAGCTAATATTCTTTACCAACTTCCTTAATGACCTAGAAGATAGGGCAGAGTGCATCCTCAGGAAGTTTGCAGAGGAATCAAAACAGCGGGAATTGTTTGATATGCCAAAAGTTTGTGCTGCCCCTCAAAGGGATCACAACAGTGTAAGAAATGGTTCAGCAAGAATCTCATGAAGTTCAACAACACAAAACACAAATTCCACATCTGGGGAGGAATAAACCCAGGCACCAGTTGCATGTTGGGGTCTGACTGGCTAGAAAGCAGCTTGGCAGAAAAGGATCTGGCGTTCTGGTGGACAGCAAGATGACCACGAGCCAGCAAAGTGTCTTGCAGCAAAGAAGGCCAACAGTATACTGTGCTGCATTAGGAAGCACATTGCCAGCAAGATGAAGGAAGTGATCCTTCAACTCTACTCAGACCTGGTGAGATCCATCTAGAGTGTTAGGTCCAGTTCTGGGCTCCCCAGTACAAGAGAGACATGAAAGTACTGGAGCAAACCCAACAAAATGGGCCATGAAGATAATCAAGAGCTTGGACCATCAGTCATACGAGAGGTTGAGAGAACCAGGACTGTTCAACCTGGAGAAGAGAAGGTTCAGGGGGATCTTAGCAATGTATATAACACCTGATGTGAGGAAATGAATAAGAAGGAGCCAGACTTTTCAGTGATGCCCATTGAAAAGGCAACTGGAAATGGCCACAAATTGAAATACAAAAAAAATTCACTTAAACATATCAACTTTTTTACTACGAGAGTGGTCAAACACTAGAACAGGTTGCCACAAGAGGTTGTGGAATCTCCATCCATGAAAATATTCAAACTTGACTAGACACAGTTCTAAGCAATCTGCTCTAGCTGACCCTGCTTGAGCAGAAAGACTGGATTAAACAGTCCCTAGAGGTGCCTTCCAGCCTCAACATTTCTGTGATTCTGTGATTCTGTGACAAGACCTAAAACAGAAGACTATTGTGTCATCTAGATTATGATTTAGTTTCATACTGAGCATTCAGTATAAGCCAAGAACAGATATTTGCTTTGATGAAAAAAGCTACTTTTTCAAGTTTGGAGAAAAATTTGCTAAATGAAACTAATTTGTATTCATACAATGGGGGAATTGATCATGTTAATAATGGTATCAATCCTGAAGCTAGTACCATGAGTGCAAGCTATCTACTGAAAAATTAGACAAAAATGGATAACTGTTGCCTATAGGCATGTGAACCAGGTTTGCACAGTCACAACACACAATGAAACCACATAAGTATATGTAAATAACACATTCCTAGTTAGGCCATCTGGTCTGTAACTGCTGCCTCCGTGTTTGCTGACATGGGGTACCAGCACATGGAAGACTGACTGATATTTATAAAATATTTTTATGAAACACAGTCTTGCTATAATTAGAGGAACACGTACATAGAGAAAAATCAGAGTCAACTCTGACATTTCCAATAATGACATCCTAATTATTGGAAATCTAATTTCATTATTTTTGAATACATAGGCATGGATATTTTTGACATTTCACATAGATTAATTAACAGTATTCTTGAAATTAATATGCATTTGGGCATTTTATTCTTTATAGATGGTTTTATAATAATGTAATGTGGGGTGCTTCAGAAAAATCGTGAGAAAGATGTATCAGTAAAATTAGGATTAATTTCAACATCTATAAATAGGTATTTTCAAAAGTCAGATGTAAGTTCTCAAAAAGCAAAATCATCTGTAGAATAGAAACACTTTTGAGAAAAAGAAACAGAAACATAGCCATTACGAAGGATTGCTGACAGTGTAACGAGCACCTCATGGAAATGATAAAGGCATATGAGATTCCATCACACAAGAAAAAGATTAGGGTTCTCTCCAGCTCTAACAATTCACACCACAGAAACTGACATATGACTGATGCCACAACATGGTAAGATAATACATTTGGATTTTGTCTCAATAAGTGTGTTGGGTTTTTTTACCCCAGTAACAACTAAAGTGCCTGAGATAAGTATATCTGTTAAGAACTGATTGTTGCAGCAACACTTGGTTCCAAAAGTATATCCATCTATAAATATTTTTAAAATAAAAATAACTTGAGGCAGAGGGAAAACATCTATTAAGGTATGAAGTAGGGGGCTTGATTCTGAATGAAGGGATTCATAGAGAATAACATTTCAAAAGAGGAAGAGCAATTTGAGCACTGCCAAAAGTAGGCACCAACAATATGATAAGACCATTATTTTTTATAAGAGGCCAAACACTTTGATCTCACTTTACATCTGTATGTGACATTCTTTTTATTAACAGCAAAAAGAAAAGTTTGGGCTGGTTGAACTTAAAAAACTGTCTGATTTCAAGAGGTGGCAGATTCAGTAACAGACTTGAAAGGGTCATTGTTTTTAGGACTGTAATTTTGAAGAGTGAATCAAAGGGCCCAATTTGATCCTGTTTAAGTCAGAACTTATTTCACATAGTGGAACAGCACTCATGTCCCTACTACTGAGGTGCCCAAAAGCTACCTCTAAATACTATCTTATGTATTTAAAATATGGTTTGGGCAGAAAAATGTTAAGGTCATTTGAGTACATATTATCTTCTTCATTGTTATGTTTGTAAATACTTTCTTTGTACAAACACACTGAAGAAATGAGAGAAAAGCACAAAATCAGAATATGCTGCAATAATACTGAGCTAATTTCCTGCTGGTTTAAGTCTAACTGGGTCACCTGAAGTATCACATCAGGGAAATAGACTCCTTTTCTTTACAATCTCCACTCCATGGCCATGGGATTTGCATTTTTAAAATCATCTCATTGAAATAAAAGACTGAGAGAAATGTTTTAAATTAAGCACAAATAAAGGAAATCCAGAGTTAATGCTTCATCACTGATACTGTTCTTAATGGATTCCCCTGTGCCTAGGTGTTGTTGCAGCCCTAATAATTCTTGCAGCACTGCCAGTTTTCTGAGTTCATGAAAACTGAAAACACAAGGGGGTGAGTTAAGAATACAGGGACAGCCCTGCTCTGGGTTTCTGTGCTTTAGCTGCCTTAAATGACAGCCATAATAATATGCAAGCAGTTTAACTCTGTCTGTGTGGGATTTGGGCAGCAGGTTTAGTTTACTGTTGACAAATACAGTATTTGAGCCTGAACTATCTATCCTGGGATAGAACACAGTATAAAAGGTTGTTGACTAGAAGCTCTGAATAATTCATTGCCTATGCTCTTTTTTCAGCAAGCTAGTAAGTCCCATTTCAGATCAAACTTCCCAGTACGGCAGGATGTTGTCATCTAGGATGATTGGAAACATTTTTGCTACTCTCTTAGCTTCAGTTGAGCTCTAAAGAGGAGTTCAAAGGGGCAGAGCTGACAGGGATATTCTCTCATAATAATCCTAGCAGTGTGAAATTCACATGGATGACCAAAGGAAAAGAGAAATAAGCCTTGTTTTACAGCAAAGTAGAGACACTAGAATTTCTTTGTGTTTTTTTTCTGTGATACCTGTGTTCATCAAAAGCACCACTGGGAAGAAATCGTATTGTGTGAATGGGACAGAGTTCAGATGCTGTAGGATGGTCTTCATCCTTTTTTTTTTTTTTTTTTGCCTTGCAGAACAACCTTACCATTCAACACAGATATCAACAAAATAATTCCAAAGGACTTTAGATGTTTAAGTATTCATTCAATGCCAAGCTGTCTTTCTATTCTTTCTGTAAATTAACTCTAAGTTAAAATGTGGTTATTTTTTAATCTCTTTAACTGACAGAGCATAATAATGTAACATCTGACATAACAGTAGTATAAAAATACGGTGTATACATTTCATGATCCCTAAATTTCTGACCTTATCACAGGAAGTTACTATGATAAATAATCCCTTTTTTTCTGAGCATGCTATTTGCAGGGTGGGCTTGGTCAGCAAAACCAAGTATCTGCCTCTTTGAAGCAGCTATTTTAACAACAGCTGCTGCTCACTGCAGTCCCTCCTGTTTTAGCTGGAAAGAACTTCTAAGTTTATCCATGCTTTTCTCCCAGTCCTTTTTGGGTTTATTAATTTTGAAGAAACAGTAACTATAGTTCTATCTGCTGATATCTCGGCATTTCAGTGTGGTTATTGGCTATAGCTGAATTGTAAAAAATATTTAGGGATGCTTTTCTTTGAGTTTCTCTGCTGTGGTTTGTGGGGAGGTAGGGGAGGAGAGAAAGAGGCTTATAACTTAACATGCTTTGGGTTGTCATATGTTAATTTTAGGACTAGGCTTGACCAGAAGAAATTATCAGACTTGAATATCTGTCTAGGGACAATACCTGGCATAAAATGTAGTTGCCTAAGATGCTGCATGATTCGTCATACTCGTTCACTAAAATTGTGCATCTGTTTTAGTAAAACTCAACTATATGGCAGAATATTGTCACCTAAAATTATGGCTGGGTTTGGGGATTTTTTTACATTTTGCATTCTAAATTATCTTGTGAAGGAGATCCAAGAGGCTGACATTGCTGAGAACACTCTCTGAAAATGACACTGCATACAAATCTTATAGGATATTTAGAAGGCTATTCTACTGAAAAGTAGAAAAGCTTTAATTTACTTTCTAAAAATATCGGTAGTTAATTCTTCCTAAGATTCAACCCCACATTTCAATTACTCTAAAAGCTTAAGAATTTAAACCAAGTAGCATACTAGTAATTCACAGGGAAAGGCAGAAGTTCATGATTAAATCCCTTCTATAAGTCATTATAAACATACTAGAGGTAAAATGAGGACTGAAATTACTGAAATGCTAGCCTTTACAAAAAAGCCACAAATTGTCTTTCTTAGAATAATAAATACAAACTGAATTAATTAGCACTTTCTTCTGTAAAAATAAAACAAAATAAAGGATAGATGTAAGTTCAGAAAGAGGGTAAATACTCTACCAGAACTTGATAGCTGCCTGCCAGCTTTGGGAACAAATCCATCTGACCATGAGAGTGAACTACTTGTCAGGGTGCAAAGAAGGAAGAGGACCATTTTCTTCTGAGAGTCAGTCTCCCAGCCCTTGCCACGTATTGTAGAGGTGACAAGTGTGTGAGACTCTCATGTGAGAGTTTGGAGCAGCAGATTGCAATTAGCAGACATCCATAAAGCACTCCAAGGAAAGCCCCACTCTGTCCTTTCACACCTGTTGGACACTATTACACGGAAGCCGAGCTGCCACCAGACTGATGATCAAGCGCACTGCTGAGGCTTGGAAAATGTGTTTCAGTTACCTCCACATAAGTGGTGAAACCAAACAAATGGGAGGAAGACATCTGTGAAATATTCAGCATCTGCTGCCTTCCAGAACAACAACTGATTGTTTTAAATTTTTGATAGACTTACTTTGTGCCCACATAATGATGTATGAAAGATTAACCATGTATGAAAATATTTACCAGAGCACTGTGAATCTCTGAAGAAAAAACCGAGCTATTTCAATGCGCTACAGTTTTGCAAGTAAACAAATACAAATGATGCCTTTCAAAACCTCCCATCTACTACAGCATTTCAGCGTTTCCATCCTAAATGGAAACAGTTATGTGGCCTCTATTCTACATATATTTATATCTATTCACTGAGTTCAATAGCAAAGCCACATGATAAAAGTCTACCACTATCTAGGACAGAATAAAAAGTGCTTCTGCAAGATGCCTAACTCTAGCAGTTTCTGGTGGTCAGCATGCAGTGCAAAGTGTGACAAGACTAAGCCTGTCCCTCCTAGGCAAAATTTTCAGTTGAAGATGAGTGACTATGGGGGAAAGAAAATTTGTTCTTATTTATTCTTAAATCACCTTTCTGTGCATCTTGACCTCTTATTTTTGACCTTGAATGTTTGTACTTCTGTTTTCTTTCTATATCTTTCCATATTCTGTGTAATCTGCTCCTCTTCATATGTTTGTATACATCATGCACACAAAACATCTCTGATGCTTTTAAGAAAATAATGAAGCTGACATCTGTTATGTTCTATTCCCCAAGCTGAAAAAAAAATGGATAATTTTAGACCTCTTTGCTATGTTATATATGACATGATTGCGATTTTACAGAAACTATCATTTCAGCCACCATTTGGAAGCTGAAATACGACCTTACCTGGTTCAAGATAGAGAGCTGAGTCCTACAGGTGGGAGTTGCAATGAACTAATATCTTCTGTGCATTGGGCACAAAGAGGTGTGTTAGACTTTTAGCCATGAAAGCTGGTCATAGTCAGAATGGAAAGAGGCAACAATGAAGATGATTAAAACTACTCAAGAGAGGTGATGAAATTTTCCATGGGAAACCGGGTGAAATCTTGCCTTCATTAGTATCAGTGGGAAAACTCCCCTTGGCCACAACACGCCTGGGACTTCATCTGTTGCCTCCTGCTCAAATGAGCTCTTTCTGTGCTCTCTGACTGTGCTCTCAGAAGCTCCTAAAGTTATTTGTGTTATCTGCATTCTCAAATACTCTGAGAAAAGCACATGGCTCATAATGAGCAGAATTTTAAAATTTTAGCCCATCATGTATTTAAAAACTTCACCTGGAGCAAACATCTGGGATTCTTAGCAACATTGTTTTAAAGATGTAGTAAAAGCCCCAAAGCCCAACATTTTGTGCTACCACCTTTCTTTTCACCACCCCCTGAAAAGCTCACTTGTTTATAACACGGCAATTTTTAAGCTACACTTTCTTTCTTACCTGCTATCAAATAAAAAGGCATTGTAAATTTTATTGTAGTGCTCCTAAACCTGACAGTGCAATATGTAAGGCACCCTCATAGTTCTCTACTTTATATATTATTTTTATGATGAGAATTAAGAACTTTATGAGGCTGTAATTTCTGACATTACCATCTTTTCCTAGGAACTCAGTGTTAACCCCAATACACAGAAGAGAAGCTACAACTTTTCAAGGTCAACTGAACATCTGAAATTAGGAAGGAGAAACGTGAAAAAGTGCCTCCACCCTCTGCCCTAGTTTAAAATATTTTAACCATAAAATTACAAACAAATAAATGCAAAGTTGACATGTATTTGTGGGCTCTAAACCTAAAAAAGCAGGAGCACTGCTATACCTGCATAGAGCCTCTCTGAAGCTACCGGTCAACAAAGTAAATCTGCTCTGAAAGGAGACAACAAAGATCGCCCTGTGGGAAAGGTGATCCAAAGCGCATGACCTCCATGTGTATGGAGTAGATGGTGTTCAGTAGACTGGAAATCTCTACCCATTCCCCTAGTTATATGGGTTCAGCACTTCAGCTCACAAAGTGATCTGTGCCTGAAATGTCATCTTTGCCTCACTTTCCCCTATACTGCAGGATCCCCTATGAAGACAGGTTCTCAATAACAAAAATAAGAGTAATCTTTCCATAAAACTTCATGCTAGAAAGATGTCTGTTGTCAGGCAGTCTGACCTAATGGCAATGTCTCTACCAAAATATTACTATCAATGCTATTGTCTCGTAAAGATACATAACTAATTCACTTTGATTCCTAGAACTCACTTCACCCACTGTTTTGTATTTGCTGAATAGTGAAACTGGTTAGATAGATAGCAATACCTCTTACAATCAACATATCTTCCATATATAACAGGATATAGCAGAAACTGCTGTTTCTTTGAATGAATATTATACTTAAAAATGCATGTATAAGTCAAACAACTAATCCTCAGGCTCTGATCACCTATTAATTCCATTAAAGAAGCATAATAATTTACACAGCTCAGCAGATTCCTTCAGTTGCTCCAAGCTACAACACTTTTAACCACAAAAAAGGTTGCAATTGTGATTGTGTATATGTAGGTATGCATAAATAGAACAGAAGTTGTATAGTCAGCACAGTTTTCTTTCTTAATCTTGCATTGCAAAAAAAAAAAAAATTATATTGTCATGAAAAAGGTGATATTTCAGTCAACAGGAACTAATTCTGCTACCTTTATTCACCCCAACACTCACCGTTCACTAAGGAAATGAGTCCTCACTAATCAGGACTAATGTTGGCTTTGCTAAAGCAGTAATTTTCATTTGAGGAATACAAAAGGCTTAGCATAGTTTCCACTAAAAAAAAATCTGCAAAACTGTTGAGATCGTGTTTTCTGACTTTTGATGTGGTTTTGGCTTTGTTGTTTTGGTTTGATTTTGAAAAAATGCAAGCATCTTTGTGGTAAATAGCTTATAACTCTTTTTCATAAAACTTCTATCAAAATAGTTATTTCTCATACCTCATAAGAGTAGTGTTATTAATTTCTCAAATTTGCCCTGGAGTTTTGTCTCTAACTTGTGATTTTGCTTTCTTCAAACAGCAACAAAAATTAAAGTAAAAGAAGACAAGGACACGTTGACAACCTTACTAGTGTACCACACCTTTGAGTTTTGACATGTATTAGAACATGGACTGCTTGCTCTTTTAGTGACAGCTCATATTTTTGAGCAAGGTCTCACACCTCCATTATTTGCAAAATTCTGGTTGTGCTATTTCTTCTGTGGGAAGTAACTCTGAGACAGATTTCTATACAGCATATAAAGAAAAATGTAGCACAGGAAGTATCCAAAGCATACTTCTACTTAGTATATAGACTTGCAAAAAGGAAAAAGGTTGTTTCTGTCCCATGGGTTCTTCTAAAAGTGCTTCCTTGCACCCATGGGGGAACCTTGTGAGCTGCCTGACATACCCTGTCTGTGGGGTACCAGAGAACCACAGCTAAACTTGTACACCGTAAAGTGTTTCAGCCAAATAGGACAGAAGCAAACCCATTACTAACAGTGTTATAAAATGCTGCTATTTTAAGAGGTGGTCTCAAACAAGGCAATTGTTGTATGAACAGCTCCTGCTGCATAGGTACTTTTACCTGTAAATAGGCATGTACAAGGCAAAACTTATCCTTAAACTAGGAGTAAACATGGCTTTTTGATAGCAGAAACTTTTTAGAACCTTATATATACTGCTAACATAGCAACATTTATTACTGAAAATCCTAGGTGTAAAGTCCCAGGTCTAACACCTCACTTTTCTTGCATCCCCATGGTTGCCAACCTAGAAATGAAAGCATCTGGTTGGTTGTCCTTCCAAAAGGTGTAGCTATTTTTGCATGCAACATGTATTTCCTTCACTGTTCATGAATATATTAAAAATCAGGTCTTGTGGACTTTAATACTGCAGGGAACTACTCTACCAACAGTCCTGGAGACCGTGGTCTTATATTAATCTGATTTACATATTATATAGTAGTACCGCAGGGCTTCATGAAATACTTCAGAGAAGAAAAATTATGGGATATTAATCTCAGTGAATACTGAATTTTTGATCCAGTCTTTTAAATGGCAACTTCAGTCATCTATGATTGCAACAGTCTGTCTACAAAGCAAAATCAAAATTAGTGCTGTGGTAAATATGGCTCAGAGTTCTAGTTACTTTAGTAGATGTGCTTATGTTATTTTACTTTTACTTTGATAAATTTGCATACAGTTTACCAAGGTTAGCAAACTGATGTGTTTAACCTGGCCATTTACTCCATCTTGCTCAGTATTTTAATTAATGTATTATTAAACATTTTCTATTCATCTGTCATTATCATAGATTAATCAATTCCTCTCTAATACAGGTAATTCTCTCGTACAGGTAATCAGAGAGGTTTAATGACTTTTGTTAAATTCTTCTTTGTTGTTGTTTTGCATGATCACTTTTTCAAATTAAAAAAAAATCAGTTTAAAACAACCTTTTCTGAAAGGGGAAATTTTAATGAATTTTAAAATATTTTTTGATTTTTACAAATTTCTTATCATATTAAAAATGAAGGTATTTGCAAATTATTTGAACTTTGCTAGGTGTCATGATTCATAAATGATTGCTCTGATGACCACACAAAAAAGAATGAAGAACATTATCAGCTACAAAAACATTGTAGTAAATATTTTTTTTCTTTAATGCAACCTGAAATTTAGGGAAATTTTACTCTTGCCTGAGTTCATAAAATCTTGCATGCTATTAAGATATCTTTGGTATATTTTTTCTTTTTTTCATTATGCTCCGGAGTATAGTTTTTCTTAAGCTATAGGATAATTATAAATATTGGATTTCTCAGTCTTAAATTTGAAGTATAAACTTGTAGATATAATTGGAGTGCCCATTTTTATGACAAGTCTGTGAGTAACTCTAAATTCTTTGTGACCAGACCATGGATTTCCCACACAGGCCTCAGCTGGACCTGGGAGGCATGGTGAGCAGTAAGGAGGAGTTTGGAGCTGCACCAAATGAAGTTCACTGTTCTGCCTTTTGTTTTACTCTTGGGACATCTGTCCATGTAAAGCAATCCTGATGACAAAGTACTTCTCAACCTGCAGCTTCCTCCTCTTTACACTCATCTTACGGGCATCATGGATGTTGAATAAAGCAATGCCCAGCCGCCTTCGCCCACTTTTGCAAATCTTTTTTAATGCTGGCATAGTAAGAAGAAGCCAGTCCTTATGGTTTGGGGAAGGTAGTCATCCAGTCATGGAACCTTCTCAGAGGACGAATTTTGTCCTTTCCCATTCTCTACCGGCTTTCCCATTATCACTGAGGAAATACAATCCTCATTCTCACTTATCTCTTACACAGCCCAGGCGATCCTTGAATCAATGGGATTTTTAGCTCAATATGTACTTCCAGATTTGGTCCAATGTGTGTAATCTAAACAATTCAAAAGTTAGTTCATCATCTTCTTTCCCCTTTCAAAAAAGTCTCTAAGCATTTGACTGTACTGCTGTTTCACACCATGAAGGCATTTCACTGATATCATTGAGCAAAGATGAAAAAATAGGAACTAAAGGTTCCAAACAATCCAAATAAAAGTAGATGTTTTGAATGAAATAATAGCAGCATGAAACTCAGTACCTGTTGGTTTGTTTGGTTTTTTTTCCTAAGGACAAAGGAAAAGAGCTTGGATAGAGAGGAATCAGAAGTCTAAACCACACGCACCATCCTCAGAAATTAGTTTGGTGTTCATAAGAAAAAAAGGCTGTTATTGAGAAAACATCCAAAAATGTTATTCCACCTTTTGTCTTTCAGTTCTTCAAAATTCCACACATCAACCTTGAGGTCAAACCACTTTGACCTGAGCTACTTCTTACTACTTAGAGTAAAGGAGAGAGAGCAGAGTCCTGCACATTTAAAATCACCACCCCACTCCAAATCAAAACAGGGAGTTCTGTTCAAAGAGTAGTAACACCAGAAGCCTTCTTTATCTATCAAAGGTAAAAGCAAAGGAAGGAGAGAATTAACCCAAGTTCCTCCATCCACAAAGAAGAGAGAACTCCTGCCTTAGCCCCTTTCAAGCTCTGGTAATTTGAAAGAGAGGTGTCATCACATTTGGTTTTCAGATCCTGATATCCATCTCTGTATGAGCTATACTATACAATTAGGACCTGGTCATGGAAGGGTCGTTTCCAGTTTGCACATTCACTCAGGTAGAACTGATATTTTTGATTGCATGTTCATGGCAAATTGAGAAAGTGGTCAGCCAAAACATTTGTGAATTACTGTTAAATACCTTTTCTATGATTGTTAAAATAATAATAAAAAAAAAATCAGAAAGTTGTGTAGTTCCATTTTACCATTTTACTATTATTGGCTGTTCTTAATTTTAGGTTCATTTTGACTAGATTTTCTCTTAATTTTAAAAATAAGAAAAGTCCATTTTGGATAGAACAAAATATTTTAATCTTTCAAAGCAAAATTTTTTCTGTTGTTGTTCCAATATTTTCTTCATCTTCTTGGTCCAGGCCAGTGTGATTAATTTTTCAGTTTAGCTTACTAATAGGAAGTCAGCCACTGCAGCATCTAGATATGATTTTTGTGATTAAAAAGCTCATCTGCTAGGCAAAAGGATTCTGTGAAATTCAGATTTTTTTTATGTTGATTTCTATAACATATGTTCACAAAATATGGACAGAAAAAGTTAAATTAATAAAATTAAATAAATACATACTTGGAGAGGATTAATCAAAGCTTATAGACTACAAAACAAAACAAAAAAAATGGGGGGGAAGCATTCAGAAAACACTGAATTGGCTCAGTAAAGTTAAATATATGGTTTTCATCTTGCTTCAGGTTACTGCTTGCCTGAATTTAAAATAGTTTCTTTAGTTCAGGGTAAGTTCAAAATCTTACTTGGCATAACAATGCCTATTTATTTTGATACTACATGATACAAAACAATGTGAGATGTGAGCTAGTGAAGGTTCAAACAGAAACCATCCAATCTCTGCGTCCTTGAGGTTAAGTGCAGAATTCCCCTCCGTTCTTAACGGCTCATGGAGATGCCACATAGGCAAGATGCAGTAGTTTCTATATCGTATGAGTGCAATCTTCCTTCTGCTAACTGCCATAGTTAATGGCTAACATTTATAACCAAGCAGTTTATTCTGCAGCTGGAGAAGTAAATCCAGCCAAAAGTAAAAAAAAAAAAGCTGGATTTGTGTTGAAAGTGCTTAGCCAAGCCCCACACTTCACTTGGAGAGGTCCTTAAATGCAAAGCTGCTCAGGTGCATACAAATATTTGCCTACAGCAGCTGCTCTTCACTCTCAGGGGTGTAACGTGTAACTTATGCTTCCCCACATGTAGTGCATGTCACTTCTTCAAGTGTGTTTATAGTATCCTAGTGGAAAGGCTTAAAAATCTGCAAGCCTCAGACCCCAGGAGCGCAGAAGTTTCAAAGGTTAAGAACAATGCTGATGTGTGCAAAGCCAAGGCAAAGGAAAACGAGCTCATTTCCTCTTTCGTGGGTGACTAGTCAGAGAGTGATTGTTGTGATATGGAAGTAAATATCAGTGTGAAATTTATGGGCATTACAATAGAAATACATGTAATACACTAAGTTTCTCATATTTAGAACACTGTTCAGAGAGCTTTTTAGTTCTTATCTTTTACAGAAACACAGCTAAAATATACTGCTTCATTCTCTCTCACTGAAATAATGCTGCTCGTTCAAGACACAGAATTTTCTGCATTGATTTCATAAGTCTTTTGATTGGGCATTCTATATATAATTTTGCATTCTATCTGTTTCTGGAAAAGAAGTCATTCTGAACATCTGCTAAAATAAATGTTTTGTCTTTGATTGCAATTAGGATGTTTTTACTGTTTGTTCTGGTGGTGGTGGTGTTTTTGACAGTTTTAAGCTTCTATAATATTTTTAATTAGAAAAAAATGGGGTTTTAAAATACTGATTTGAAGGCATCACAAAATTCAAAAGTACCACCTGCTGATTAAGAAATATAGCAAACATGAACATGCATCTGAAAGTCAGTCCCAAAATACAGATAAGCTTGTAGAATTCTCAGGTTTCTCAGAGCTAGAAACAGAAACACCCTGAGACCTATTTTAGGTCATTTGTTAAATGTTGTCACTTGTTCCAGCCATCCATAAAATACCCACCCATATGCGAATCCTTACATATTAATTGGATTGAATTATGCAGCCAGCTGTTACAACAGCCAGAAAAAACACCTGTCCCTTTTAATGACTACTATCAATAATCTTTCTTGCAGTGTTTTGAGTTAAAGTGAGAAAAGTAGCTTTTGTGTGATATTTTCAATCTAGGTGAACCAGGAAGCACAAGAAATCTTTTCAGAAACTTGTTCTTTTACTTGAGATGCTGTGACTAAATAGGCTCTGATAAGTTCCAAGCAATGGAACTCCAAACCTTTTGAGAATCATCCCTTGCTAATTATCATTCAGTATGTTAAAACCACTTCAGCTCACTCACCTCCACTAAATTAAAATAAGAGGCAAGACCTGTATGAGTTGATTGAGCAGAAGCTATTTGAGCTCTCAGCAGTTTTGGAGCTCCCTGTTCCCTGCTGTGATCATATAAAAGCAGGAGAAATGTGTAAGGTGTTATGAAGCTGCAGTGATTTTTTTTGTTTGCTGATTTTCTTTTAGATCCTGTTTACTCCTGGACCAATCCTGCATAAAACTACCACTTTCCACTCCACCACTTCTTTTTGGTAGTGCTTTATCTTTTAGTATTTCTCCAAGCCTGTTAATTTTGAACCTATTTGGAGAGCCCTCTGATTCCATTAAGTGATCACTTAAGTGTAATTTGACAGCAGTGAGATCTCTCTGCTTTTTTAAGACTTAACTATCACACCCAATGTTGTTGCATTCATGTGACCAAAAAAGCAGGTAAATAGCAAATGTCCCCTGAAATTCTTTGCTAGCGAAGAGAAAGAAGATAACAGTGATGGCAAACTTAATCGCTTAACAGAAATTTCCACGATGACTTTTCCCTTTTATAGGATAAGCTCCATTAAAAGACATACTCCCCCTCTTCAAAAGGAAGTCTAACACTTTCTATCTATGGATTTCTCCTTTCTTAAGGGGCATTGCTCTCCTATTTCTTTTCTGTCACTAAACACTTTTGTGCATCAAACTACACTTGTGTGATTTTGCCATCCATTTGATTTCTACTACCATATTGCTTGCTCTTCTGTGTTGCACCTTCAGGGTCATCTTAACCGATTCTTCAAGCAGTCCCTGGCCTGTTGTTGGGCCAGGAAAGTTTTGCCCCACAATCAGATCATTAAAAAATAATCTACTGGAAGCAGTAACTCAACTCCTGTCTACGAGAGATATAATGGATTAAGTAACTGTCATAACCTGTTGTGCATCTCTTTTGTCAGGACTCTTTCCTGACTTCTCAAGGACTTCTCAAGCCCAAGAAATGGTTTTGTAAGAGTTGAGGATTTTTTTTTTTTTTGAGATATTAAGTTCTCCTGAAAGTGTTACAGCCTATTAATTAGGCATGGTGGTTTTTCTTTATCATTAAGTTATCAGCTTTTACTGTCATTAGGTATCAGCTCAGTACTGCTGTTCATGAGAATGTTTGGTTGATTTGCATATATTCTGAATAAATGTTTTTGCACACCAGAGAAATACATACTCAATTCTCTCTTGCCTTGGGCACACATAATCCCAGAAATGAAACAATTGAAAATGAACATATTTTCTATCACTTTATTACAATACAGCAGGGCTTGCACTAAGGTATCTTTATTACTTTCATCACAGTATTGCTGAATGATGCTTATACTCAGAAAACTAAACAACTAATCCACATTAACATAGAAGATTTAGACAATAGCAGAAAAGTCACTGTATATTTCAGAACTGCAAAATTTGTATTTTACAACCCCCAGAAGTAACACCTTTGTCTTCACTGGCTACTACCAGCAATATTTATATCAAAATGTCATCAAAATAAGTGAATGAGCAAGCACAATAACATTTGTTAAGGAGTATGTTGGTGTGGGTCTTCCAGCAAGAGTGATATTAGTTCCTAGAGGAACAGCTAGAAATAGAAGTATATGGACCAAATATACTATAGTACAAAATGCTGAGTGTTTTGTTGAACAACCTTTTGTTCAAAGGCTGTAGCATATTTCGAGCAATACAATGGAAGGCAGAACCTCCTTGCTTTTGATATCTATACCTACAGAATTTTCCCCCTTCCTTATCCTCTTTTCTTCCCCAAATACCATTTCTCTACCTGTCTTAACTTCACAGACATTTTTAACATCATTGATTATAACAAACAGTTTGTCTTCTATAACTTTTCCATGGAGTTCACACAGCTGTTTATTCTGACTGCACTTTACAGTGTCTGAGAAAAGAGTGTCTGAGAAAGTTGTTCAGTCGATGCTACCTTTTTCAGGGAATCTGTAGAAGGGAATTGTGTAATCTGTGAGGTTTGATCAGAGGATGTCCAATATGCCATTAAGCATAACCTAGAAGAAGTGGCAATGGTGCACAATGTAATCAAAAATACGTATCTGGAATGCTGGAAACTTGTATTCAAAATATGCTTGATTACGTTTCTCTTAATTTCTACAAAGTTAACCTAATTATTCGTCTCTTTCTAACTAGAACTGGTCTTTCTCACTTCACTTTTTAGGAATTTAATTAAACATTTTTCTATTATAGGCATTTTCTTTTAGTATTTTTACAAGATAAATACATGCTAACAACTGTAGGGTGTTAATATATTAGGGTTATCAGCCCGGACTAAACCAAACCAACACCAAAGTTTGTAAACCTACAGCAAAGCAACATCTTACCTTCAAGGTGAAAGCTCCCATGCTGTAAAATTCTACTGGGAAATGTTTCGGTTTTTATTATATTACTTTCCAACGAGGTTCAAGCTACAGTTTTGTGACCTCCTTTGCAATCAGTGAGGCTGAGAATCCAGGGCCTGTTGTTCTGCCACAGAAAATGCTCCTTGAAGTAAAACCTCTTGCTGATTAGAGTAACGAGAAAATGCTTCAAAGAGAAAAATTATTTAATCAGTTTTAGCCCACCATTCTGTCATATACCCAGTTGTGCAGTACTACAACATGGAGAAACAAATGGAGATTCAGATTAGAACCTTTCTGAAATGACAGAAACATTTTTAATTCTGATTTAAATAGTAGATATTTCTGGAAAGACTGGATACTTCTAATGAGAGAAAATATGCTCTGACTTGTTTGCTTTAAGATTTTCCATTTTGCTGAGTGCTTACAGGTTGTTAAGAAAACAGTAAGAGTAATGTGCAGTTGGGACCATACTGGGGGGAGGGAGGGCTGCTCTGAGTTGTTTTTAACCAAAAGTACACATGTAAATGTAATTTATATTGCCAGTCTATTGCAAAAGCTGTGGAAACTGAAGTTTACTGTTATCTTCTTCTGACCTTTTGTCGTGACAAGGGTTTGACCAGCTCTTTTCTTCTGTTTTCATTTCATCATCCACCTGTGCAACTGTTTCCAGAATCAAAACATTTTTTGTGTTTCAGAACACTTATCATTTCTGAATTGGCATTACCTTAGTCTTTAGTACGTGAAGAGTCCACCACCCACTCAAGAGATAGTATAAGGTACACCATCTACCTATCCTTCTGATCCTGAATGGGTATCTCACTACAACAGCAACATACCTGTGGCAATGACTTTGAAACGGCAAATGCCTGTTACTTCATGCTGCTTTCAATTAGGAGAGTGCTGAGAGCTGATTTTTTTTACTTCAGCAGTTGTTCTAAAAACACAGAAAATAATTTGTTCAACCTGAAGCAATCGGTGTTGATGGGAGAGGACAGACTGATGGGTTTTGTCGCTTTTTCAAGCTTATGAAGATTTTGCAAATAGAATTTGAGGTATTTTTGAAACAGAAATCTTTCAAATAATAATTTATTGCTTATAGCATAGAAATGCTGTATTTGGCTAGATATTTTGGGTTTCTCACCTCTGACAGAGAGCACGCAGCAAAACCAAGACAAAATGTATTATCTGGTGCCACTCTACAATTGGACCAAAAAAAGAAAACCAGTGAAAGAATGGATCCTAAACCTACTTCAGGAACACCAGTGTAATGAATAATTCAGCTGAGAAACCTGTGGTCTCCATATGGTCCTGTAAGTAGCACTCTGATAAGCTGCTTTGCTTGCTACTGAGAAACAGATATGAAAACAGGCAAGATATTGGGGTTTTGGAAAGAAAGAGAAAGCATGAGCAGGTGTTTCATCTTTTAATTTGTAGGGCAGTGTTCAGAACTAGCATTTCTGACATAAGCTGCTTTGAGTAACTTTCTCTGAGACAGCCAGCCTGTCTTCAAATATCTGGACATATCATACCACATAAAAATGCAACACAGTGACTGCCATCTCAGGTCTCCCGTGCTTCTCTAAGTCAACTGAGGGAAAAGAGAGGGGAAGACTATGTGTTGCAGGCATTGCTTTTCTTTTGTTAAAACTGCACAACAAAGGTTTCTTTTTTTCCCTTTGTGAAAACAAGAGGGAATGAAACAGTACCCCCACCAAGCCAAGAAGTAGATAGATGCTGCTGAAGTGATATTTACATTTGAATGAATATAAGAGCATAAAATGTTTTAGTTGGAGAGGTTTACCCATCAGGACTATTAGCCCATCAGGGCTCATCCATGTTAAGTATTCAATTTCTTTAGAACAGCGTCTAATTGTTTCTTGAATGATCCTTGTGTTTTGCCTCAGCAATAGTGCCTGATAGGCCATTCCATATGTTTATTATGTGCTAAGTGAAAAAAAGTCTTGCTAACATCTGTCGGAAGTTAGCTTCTCTCTCATTTCCATTTATGTCTCTTGAAATTCATACTGGGTGGGAAATAGTGATTCAGGCTGACATTTTGCACTCACTGGATTTCAGCCTTCTCCAGCAAAGACCCTCTAACCTTCATTCTATCTCACATAATATTTATCACCTGACCTACATCTTGTTTTCTAATACACTTGTTATTATGGTGCTAATACATAAATTTTGCCAACATAAGCATTATGAAAAGAAATTTCAAGTAAGTGTTATTGGCTTGATGGTCTGCTGATGCAAATAAATATATTTTAACTTAAATTAATGGAGCATGATGGTTTGCATTAGACTAGATTTGGCCTTAAATATAAAATAGTATAAACCCACACAAGCTTGAAAAATCAGAGTTCAAGATAATGTATTATCTCAAAAAGTTTAAGAATAAGTAAGTTATTCATACAGGAATCTATGGTACAATATGAATTAGGTCTGCAAAACAAAAAAAAAAATACAGTGAGCTGAACTGGAATAGAAGTAACAGTTTGAGCTCTGCCTTGATTTGCTCTGTCTGAAAGCTGACTTCTAAAACAAATAAATACAGGTTTTAAATCCTCTGCAGAACTGCATGATTCACTGGCAGTGTTCATTCTCGATGAATGTTCAGATTATGTTTACTTTTAGCATGCTCAGAACTTATTGATGTAGTAAACAACTGACAGGACTTGCACAGCAAGGCCCAAATAGTCACATTTTCTCCAGTTAACAGAGTCGTTCTGTTGAGAAAATTTCTTCATCTCAACCTGAATCCTGTTTTCTTTCTGTGCCAGAAGTCCTTTAAAGAAAAGGATTAAAATCTGAGTAGTAATACCAAAACTATTTCTACTATTGTTTCCAGAATATGACAAGTGCTTTCAGTATTCGGAAGATCAGCTTGCCTCTGCCCAGCATGCTGCACCAGGCGTGTTTTCCCTGTAGGGGGTCTGTGCTTTGCTGTAGCCAAGGAAAGGAGTCCCAACCTCTCTGCTACATCTTCACAATGAAAAGCAGGTCGGCATTGATTCTTCCAGACCTTTGTGGCCATGAAATACTGGAAAAGAGTGAAACATGGTAATGAAAACATGAATTATTATTTTTTCTCCAAGGCTCTTAAGAAGTTGTCTGTGCAGAAATGGAGGAAGTTAAGTAGCAGGAACAAGTGCAGACTGCTTTTATTTTCTCCGCCAGGCACCTGTACATGTGCTCTCATACATACCAATGCGTGTGTGTGCATGCACATGCATTTGTACTTATGCATATAATGCAAGCTTATCCTGTTAGTCCTAGGAAATACTGTGAATCTGGGGGACTCTGCTGGGAAACAAACCTGCTTATCTTATTGCTGATGGAGATATGCTTATCTCTGCATGCAGTTCTGCATATATATTCTCTAAACTCGGCTCATTTTTTATATCTGCTACTACTGTGTAATACTGATCTTTTATGGTCTAAAATGTCCAGACTCCCTTTTCTTAGATCCCTTTTATTAAATTCTAGAGTTCCTAAATAGCAGCAAAATGGTCACAATCCAGCATAACAGTATCTCTGTGACTTCTTGTATGTAATAGGTGCAGTGAACTCACAAGTCAAATCATTCATGTTTAAGCTCTTACTTCAGCAGTCTCAGATTTGAAGTCCTGTAATGTATTCCTCTCACCTATCACCAAATGAAGCTAAGTATTTGAAGATGAAATTTTGTCCTTCTGCCATTGATAATTGCTTGAGTTCATTACATTAAATACTGTCCTCAGTTACATCCAATCACTTTCACTGACCATAATAAACCTGAGGAATTATGTTAGAGGTTTAAGTTAACCTTTCTTACCTCATAATTCATCGTTCACATACCTCTGTCAAAAGGTATGGTTTGGATGAAGTTCTGTATTACTTGGCAATTGGAACAGGCTGAGAGATTGCATCCATACTCCTGTAGTCAACTCATTAGTTGACAGTAATGTATTACGTCACCACCACTTAATCTTGTTTGATGTATGCCTATGCCATGAACTGGAGTTTGCCATGCTGCTTGGTTGCTGCTACTGCTGATGGTTTTTAATGTATATGGAGCCAGACTGTTCCTGGAGGGGTACACTGGAAGAATGAGGAGCAATAAACAAGTTGCAGTATGGGAAATTGGAAATAATTTTTCCTTCTGTCTAATCACAAAGAAGATGGAAAAACATTGGAGTGGGTTACCTGCAGAGGTTGTGGAATCTTTGTTCTTGGTGGTACTTCAGTTTTCAAGAAGAAAAAACCAGGCTTCTGAGAAAAATATAATGAAATATGAAAAAAATCATAAGATATTTGCTATGTTAAAAGAAACTGTTCAAGGATAGTGTCTGCTTTTTAACTAAAACATTTTAAAATGAAAACAAAAAGATGTAGTTGAATATTAGTCTCTCTTATACACATTCAAGTGCAAACACTACCTGGAAAATTTACCATGTTCCAACATCTCAGATAACATAAGATTTGGATTGTGATGTATGCTTTCTGCATGTGCAGTAAAGTGGGTAAAAATAATTTTCATAGAATCACAAAACTGTAGAATAGTTAAGGCTGGAAGAAACCTTTAGAGATCAGCTAGTCCAATCCCGCACTCAGAGCAGGGTCAGCTGGAGCAGGCTGCTTAGCACAGTGTCCAGTTGGGTTTTGAATGTTGCAAGGATGGAGACTCAGCAGCCACTCTGGGCAACGTACTGAAGTGTTTGACCACCCTCACAGGTAAAAGAGTTCAACAGGAATTTCCTGTATTTATGTTTGTGCCCATTGTCTTTTGTCCTGTCACCAGGCACTACTGAAATGTTGTCTTCATTCCCTCCCATCAGGTATTTATAAACACTGATGAGATGATACCTCTCCTGAGCCTTCTCTTCTCCTTGCTGAACAGAACCAGCTCTCTCAGCCTCTCCAGTCACTTAACCATCTTCATGGACCTAAAATTTCCTTTTTGTGCAGGTAAAACATAGCATTTAAAAGTGAAAGAAATGGCCTTTGTTACATTAATACTTTTCTATCTAAAAACTGGGGAAGTTATGTATAAAAACATTGAATAGAGTATTTCAAAATAAACTTAAGAAAAACAAAAGTAATCCTTGAAGTATTTTTTTTTAATTTAGAAGATAATTACATAAGATAATTTTCTATTAAATTGGTTTTCTAGTAAGGATAATAAAAATATCTTCTTCTTCCTTTTTCTCCCTTCAGTGCTTACTTTCCAATCACTCAGACTTAATATTATATATATATATACATACAATGTTATTAATTAAAGATGTTTCTTTTTGCAAACTATCATTGCAGATGATAGATTTGTTAAAGCAAATGTTTCATATAATTGCAGAGATATTCCACCAGTTGCCTTTTTTCTTTTTGCACTGAAATTTAAGAATTTTACCAGTTAAGAAGCTCCATTCTCATTTTGTTCAATTGTATAACACAATATGGTATCCATTCCACATTTCCAGCTGCCTGCTATCAATACAAGATGGTGATTCTTGTCTTCAGCTATTAAAAGGTTTATTTTCTAAAGTTGGCACCTTAGTTGAAATAACACAAGAAACATATAAAAAGCTTCTTCTGGGATGTGTAGTCCCCTTGTAATTTGCAGGACAACTCTTTCTTTAATTATAACAATAGAGGTTGACATTTCTTTTTTTTTTTTTTTACTTCAGTCATGAGATTGCACCATACGAAGGTCTCTTTGAATAAGATTCTTTTTTTTTTCTTTCTGTTGAATAATACCACGTATCAATTGGTGATAATGTGAATGTGTAAAGTTTAATGAAACACACTGTTGAGGACCCTGTATAATGTGTGGTTATCTGTATGCTGTGCATGTTCTCTAACTATGTAATTAACTTTCTGGGGGAAGCCATTGCATTATTATACCATGATATCTTTTTGCAACTATTGCAGCTATTACTGTCAAAGAGCACAATGCTGTCAAATTTAAGTGACTGTCCAGACTTCCAAGGCTCAACTTCTTCCATGTCAGGACAAATTTACTGTTCAACCTCATTTCTAACACTTGCTTACCTGTTTCCTAGACACCAGGGCTGTCAGTCAAACATCATTTATGTAACAGGGGTAGTTCTACATTTAGTAAAGTACAACCACTTTCCTATAAATATTATCCCCAACCAAGAGAGAGAAAGCATTTAGTGATCCATTTGCTGCAAAACTCATACTGCAAATTCTAGTTATATTTAGCACTGTAGCACTGTTGATCTTATGTTTTGGTGTAGAAAGACCAAAAGAATAAAAAAAAAAAAAGAGAAGGTTTAAATAGAACAAAGTTATTGCACAGACAAGATCAGCTGGCAAACCTGTCCCACAGATATTTATAATGCCGTCCTTCCTCTTCCCAAACACAGCCCAGAAACAGGTGAGACAGGTCAGAGTGCCCACAGGCGCAGTCTCTGCTTCAGTTACTCTTCATGAGGTTTCAGTATTCCACTGAATACTCAGCTGTAGCGTGAGTGACATCTTACAGGTTCCTAGTTTAGGAGGCAATGTGATGAATCCTATTGAGGTGGATCTTTTTCTGCTTTTTTTTATTATTTTCCCAGGAGAAAAGAATGCGTTAACTCTATAGTCTGCATGTAGGAAAAAAAACCCCAGCTCTTTTGCCTTGATGTTCAATTGAACTGAAGGAACATTCATTTTCTACTGTTTGTAGGACGAGGGACTAATCAAGTAATTTTTTACACCATCTTTACTAATAGGAAGACTATGTCTGGGTTTTTTCTTAGCTTCCAGAAAGATTTTATGCCTCAAAAAAAGCAGGAAGTAAAACTGCAAATAAGATTCTCCAGTTACATAGAAAAAATAAAATAGATATTTAGATCAGGAACACATATTATTGGTTATAAAGTGAATATTTTTATATTGCAGTAATATGAAGAGAGTTAAATCAGAATTGATAGCAATTTGTGCTAGGTTCTTAAGATACAAAGTGACTGGCAGGATTATGGTCCGGGTATATTGAATATCCCAAAGAGAAATTATTTCATTCATTAAAAAAATATTTTTTATTTTATTTTATATAGTGACTTGACTATCTAAATTTATAATTTATATTTTATTTAAAGGAGCACGATGTAGAAAAGACCCTGACCTGCCTCTTTAGATGGTCTTATCCACACCAGTTGGCATTGTTTGCTGTGGTACACATAAAATCCTTTTACAGTATACCAATCAGTGAGAACATGGGCATGAAGGAGGAAGACTTGATAACAAGTCCTGGCTTCTGATTTCTGAACAATGTCAGAGTAAAGAAGGCAAAGAAAATGCCCTGTGTGGAAGTGCAGAGAGTTTAAAAGGAATGCAGAGGATAATTACATAAGTTTTAATCAAGGCACCACTCTGAATTTCCAGTTAAAAAGTTACAGCAAGAAGACAGACAGGAGGTAGCATTATTTCTGATGCTATCTGGTTTTGACATACTTAGTGCTTTTAATAGTTTTCTGCTAGTCAGAGGCAGCTAGCCATAGCCATAGTATTGTCCAATGGAAAAAATAATTAATGATTAAAAGCTCGTGGAGAAACGGAGAAATCTTTGAAAAAAGTAAGGCTGACAATAACGTTATTTCTACACAGGCCTGGCAGTCCGGAGGTTGTTTCTTCTTACGTCCCTTTGCTGTTCTTACACACTAGTGAAAGAGAGCAAAGAGGTTAAGGTAAAAGCTAAAATTATTCCTTTTTTTTTTTTACTTTTTTCTTTCAGTCAAAGGAGATTGGGCTGGACAAAACAATGTGGCTCTGCATGAACCACAGGCTGAGAACTACAGGTATAAAGCATATGTCTGTAATGCAGAACTAAACAATTTGGATTAGAAATGGTTTACTATAGCCCTTTCTTTGCAAGGTTAATCACTTTTTGAAGCATTTTTAAAGATAATTTCAAAATTGTATTTCATTCTCTTCTCTGATTTACAAAATGGATGGTATTTGTTGCCATGTCTACAACTTGTTTTAATGCCTTCTGTACAAAGAGTTCCATTATAAATGACCATGTCAAAATTAACCTCTAATACAATGAACTTCTTTTGCCGTTTGCAATTGTACAAGCCATCTACCCTCTCAATCAAAATCCCATTTATGTTTGTGCAGCATCTCCATGGCAACTACAAGAAAAGCTTGTTGGAAAGTACCTTGGCAGCTTATCCTTTTTTTTTTCTTGCTGTCTTTTTATTGAAGAGTCCCAGTGTTTTAGAAGTAACTAGGAGAATAAGCAGCCACCATAATGTGGCATTGTCTGATCGTCCTGAGATACCCTCTACCTGTATTTCAGGAATGGGCGTTGAGGGGAAAAACAAACAACTAACTGCAGGAAAAACTAAACCCAGCAAATTAGCTTAATCAAGAGTGCATTATGCTTGATAACTGTATTATAAACTTAGAAATAAGGCTAACAGCAGCAGCTTCTGGGCTATTCAGAAGAATATGTACATTTGTGTAATTTGTAATATTTCAATAAGTCACTTTTTTTTTCAGTAGATTCATTTATGGACAAAATGGAATATAGCTTAACATAGAAAATAACAGCTATCCTGTATTTCCAGTGCCCTGCTGGAAGAATCACTTATTTTCACTCCTCTTCTCCATGTGAAAAGTCATTAATTTTGCAGAGAACAGTTGGCATTTTCACATCAGTGACTATTTTTCACTTGAGAATGGAAAAAAATCACTATATATTTTCTTTGTGTGGAAAGCATAAAAAATATGAAGCAGATCCAGTGGTTTCATTTTTCACAGAACCTGCAATAATGTGTTTTTCACTGGTCTTCTCAAAAATTCCTTTGGCCAACCTTACTGTAAAATAGCCATAAGACACTTCTAGGTTTTGTATCTATACCATGGTAAAAAAGCTGCACCATATTTCCAAGGAATCTTCTTTTTCATACATAACTGTGTTTTAAAACCAAGACGTTTTTATTGACATGTTTCTCACATACATTAATAGTTAAAGCATTTTAAGTGTTCTTTCCAAGTGTAACAGCATTAATACCTATTTACCCAAAATATTGCTGGACTCTTAAGACATCAGTGATCAAGTCAGAAACATCCAAAAAGTACATTACTATCAAAATTTGGTCACACATACAAGCATTGCAAGAAAATAAATACAGCTCCTCCTGTTTAAATATAAGCAATGCCTGCAAACCTCAGCTTTGTCCAGGGAAAGTTGTATCAAGACTCTCAGTCTTGCAACATTAACGTCAGCAGAAGCAATGACTTTGATAGTGCAGAATTAGACTTTAAGTGCTTCCTGGGTTTGCTGCTATTTTCTGAATCCTAGTAGGTTGCTCTTGTCCTTGCAAGTTATGTTCCTAATACTCATTACAAAATGAATATCCAGCTATAGCAACTGGTCTGCAGTGATTTCCTTTCTGGTCATGTTATGTGAGAATAAGCTCTTCTGTAGCTCCCTTAGTGAAAAGATCTGATAGGAAAAACATTCTTCTTTTTAAATACTGAAATTCAAAACTAAAACAATATACAGAATTGATATCCTTCTCTCTCAAATATTTATTCCATGTCTTACTACCATTCTTTATAGCATACCTTACCATATTGGTGTATTGAACCAAACTCAATAGGCAAGAATATCATGGCAGAGAGCTAAATATGTAACAAGAAGAAAGATTTCTGGCCTAAATTATCTCCTCCCAAAACTCATTGAGTAGCCATTTTACGTTTGGTTTTTTTTTTTTCTATAAAGACAAATCCTAGAGGGTAGAACAAAATGTCATGACAAATACCTCATAGATATAGTCAACTTACAATTTCACCAGACACAGAGGTCTGTGTCTCACATTTGTAAACATTTAGTTACAGTATTAATTTAGGAGTAACTTAAGAGATTGAAGGTTGGTTTCATGCCACTACAGAAGTCACTCTTCTACTTGTTGTAAGAAACATACCTGGAGGGTAATGATTCACCTTTCTGTGCTCCAGGAGGTGGATATCAGAAAGTGATGAATCCACCTTTGAAAGATCAAACTACTTGCTAGTACAATACCTGATTTTGTATATCTATCTGTTTCTACTGGGGGAAAAAATAAATGGTTACAGTAGTAACTGACTGGAGGATGGAAAGAGAGAGAAGTTGGGTTAAGCCACCTTACCTACTGGTCTTGTGAAACACAAGCCAAATGAAGGAAGCCTGTGCCACACAATGGTGAATGTTGAGGGATTCAGATATTACTGAGGCTAGATAACATTACTGTTAGAACAAATTGGAATTTTTACCTTTTTTTGCAAGACACCTTAAGAATCAGGGTTTTTGCAAGCAGTAACACAACTGAGAATGTGACTTAGTCTTCCAAGGTTCTGTATGTGTATATAATATCATATGCTTTTAACTGAATGATTAGCCAGTTGTCCTGTTGGATATTGTCACCTTCAGGGCATAAGAAAAACAGACATCACAAGCAAGGCAGTGGTATGAGCAACTCTAAATCCAGGCCTTTCCTTCACGCCCTTAAATTTCCAAACTAAACAATTTTACCATAGGCTTTTTGTGGTTAAAAAAAATAAAAGTCTGGATAGCTACTCATGTTATATTTATTTTTAAAACATATATTTTTTTTAAACACTTAAAATGATAATATATAGACAGATAATAGTTTTCTCCTTGTTCATTCTAGTCCGGTATTTCAAAAACTTGCTAATGAATAGAATTTATCTGATAGTATATTTAATTGTTTCTATTTCATACATCAGTAAAACTCTGCTCAACTGAAAAAGATCATGACTTGAAAATGCAGTTCAAGAATATATATATCTTCTTGTTTTCTTCTGTAACATCTAACTCATTTGCTTTTCATTTCAAATAAAAAAATAGGTTTTGTGAAAGTTTAAAGCAAGCCAACTGAAATAGAAAGCTGTTCAGCTCATTTCCTTTGGTTGCCATGAAGTTGATATAATTAAGGGAACTTCCAAAGCCTTTTATATTGTTTATATAGAAGACCTTTTCTCTGCATCTTTTGGTGATTCGACTATTTTTGAATGCAGGGGATGTTGCATGGTCTTCGCTGTGTGATTATTGGTCTTAGCAGGCAGTCTTTTTTGTATGTTGGGTAACTCCTAAAATCTAGTTGGTGTCTTTAGAATGTTATTGTTTCCATCAAAACCTTGACTGAAAAGCTTTAGGTTTCTTTTCTGAACTGTATGGTTAGTTAACTGTTAACAGTAGTGGCTGGCCGTTTGTTTCATGGAAACATGTTGGCATTCTAGAAATGTATACCCTTCAACTCACATACCTATGTTTCTTATAGTCCTACATTATTTCATTGGTAAAATAATTGTGCCTTTCTTAACCCTGCTCACTTCAGGCAATTCATTTCACTGAAAGGAATATCATCCTTCTGTGCTGGGTTGTGCTATAAACACAGACTTTTCAGATGCCTTTTTCTGAAACAGAAACTTAGCAAGCAGCACAAATACTTTTCTCTATGATCTGCTATGAGCAGATCCAAAACAAAGCCATGGATATGATTCGTCCTCACTCCTCCCCCCTTCCCCCCAACCCTCTAACGAACAGTAAAAAGCATCCTTTGTACTTGTGTTGTTTAGGCTACAGTGGCAGAAACCCTATGACGTAAACCTGGTGACGCCAGAGACAGGGAAAAGTGAGGTAGGTTTTTTGTCCCTGTTCACCTGAAACCTACACTTTTCTTAAGGCTTCAATGGAGAAGGTGTAGAGTTTTCTCAAACCCACTATGTTTTTGGAATAATAAAAATGTTTTCTGCTCTGAATCTGAATCTAAGATCAAAAGTGAAATCACTTGCAACCTGATACAGGAGAGAAAAAATCAATTTATAAAAAATCAAAGGCTTAATTTTTATTTCATCTTGTATTTAATTTTGCTACTCTAATTAGATTAAAATTCCAAAGAAAATTTTGATTTGTTCTTCAAAAATGGAATCATTAATCTACTCAATTGCTTAGGGACATGGTTTAGTGGTGGGATGGCAGTGTTAGGTTAATAGTTGGACTGGATGATCTTAAAGGTCTTTTCCAACCTAAACGATTCTATGATTCAATGTGAAAAGGTTTCAAAAGTTCCAAGACTTTTAACCTTCAAAAAAAAAGTAAGAAAATCCCCTTCATGTCAACTGTTTCTCACAAAATTTTCACTTTTAAAATGGATTTCTTTTTTCAGGAGAAACATGTTTTTTAAAAAAAATCCTTGGCCACCTCTACCTCAGATTTTCACTCATTTCCACCTGTGATAACGGAAAAATAATAGGAATAAAGCAGCTATTATGTGCCATCTAGTTATTCCTGCTAAAAAAAAAAAAAAAAAGAAGAAAAAGAACTTTCTGACTTGTGACATATGAAAAAATTCAGTGGTGGGCTGAAAAGGTGACCCAAGTTTTGTTTGAAATTTCTTTTAGGATTGACTGCATGCTCGTTGACTGTGGTATACCACAAGTTTAGGAGCAACGATGAGCTACAGCAACTTTTATTACTATTTAAAACTACCTTTCCTACAACCTTATGGGAAGATAAAAGTTATGGCCTTACTGTTGATGGTGGGTGTTCATCTGACTAATGACCCATTAATCAAACCAATACCAGGCCAAGTTCACAAGATACTATAAACCAACACAAAAGTTTCAAAGCAAGCCTCAAACAAAAGAAATTACAAGACATTTCACCCGTCTCCTATACTTACTGCATATTTAACTAAAAATGTAATACTAAAGCTTTATCAGGATATAGCAGTTTGGCTGGGGTTGGTCCAGCCGCTCAGGGCAGAATGTCATCAATAGTAGGAATGGCAAGAGAAAAATCCAGGAAATCAATAGCCATAATAATGAGATAGGCATTGTCTTCATTGAAGTACCCTAGGGAGGAGATGCACAAGTAAATGGACTGGAAAATATTTCCATATTTAGCCTACCTAATTTTATTCTCCATTTAAACTAATTGTGTATAAATAAAGTAGCTGTTAAGACTAATTCTACTAAATCTACTCTAAATAGTCATCATTGATTTGCATTATAGTATGGGTCGATGAGGAAAGGAAAAGTAGAAAGCATGGGTAATGCATAAAAAAACTCCCAACCTTTCTGGCATTCCTTCATATAATTGTGCCAAAATACACACTGTCAGCAAGGACTTTGTGTTTTAAATGCCACCTATATTTTATAGTAAAATTAGATATAGATTGGGATTATGGCTAGGCTCAAGAATATTCAAAAAAACTTCTGGTGCTTATTTATGCAATACCAGAGCCACGTGAAAAGAAGACATTGTATATAGAGATTTCCTGATGGGCAAATATCTAATTGTGCAGGGAGGCCTTGCATAGTGAAGAGAAGCACCCATACATCGCATTGTTCCCTTCTACATCACAAATGCGCAGACCAGATTCTCACCTTATGCAATTTACTGAAGCTTCATTGATTTCACAGAGATCATGCATGAGTAACGGCATTGTACTAGAACATGAGAAAAAGTGGAGCTATAGCCGTCCTGCTTATTCTGGGGGCCAAAATCTTGACTGGTCTAGAACTGGATTCCCCTATGGCTGATTTGTCTATGGTACAGAAAACAAGCTCCCTTACACATCAACAGAAATCCACCCCTTCTCTGACCTGTAGCGCATTTCACAACCTTTCCGCAGGTGAAGACCTTACCCATTATCTCTCTCTGGGCTGATCCATTCTGTGAAGATCCAGACCCCTCCTGAATGCCAGGGACCAAAAGATGAATACAGTCAGCACAACAAAGATAGTTTAGATGACTTACAAGCGCTGTGTTTTAGACAGTTACAGGCACTGGAGTTAAACAAAAAAAGAATTATTTAGCTCTCTGTTTAGTACCTTTTTAAAAAAATGTTTGTCCTTTCACAGACACTCCTTATTTTAAATCACTCAAGCAGTAAACAACAGCCGTTTATTACAGTGGAGAGCTAGCTCCTAGCGGTCTCATCCAATTAGAGTAAACTTAAAATACTGTTTCAGTCCTTCTGCTTCCTTCTACTCTCTACTTCACCATCCCTTTGGGTGGTGGTTACTAGAAATGCTTTTATGCATTATGGAAAAGGAAATCTCCCTACACTGCTGGTTTTTGCTAGGAGCCTCAATAGACACTTTTTTTGTGCTCATTTCACTAGAGACTGTCAGTGTACTTTC
>NW_009260770.1:915806-923697 GCF_000687185.1 Egretta garzetta
ATCAAACATACAGGTTTCATAATGATTCCTATGTTCTCACTACATAAAGAATCCCTTTAGCCACCAAACACAACCAAATATCTAAAATCCTGCTCCATTTTCAAGGTCTGAAAGAGATGTTAACACTTAACCCTTGGCAGCAAACATTAAGTCCTAACAGGACCTGAACTTTCACAAGAAACATGTAATTTCGTTCAGATCCCCAGGCTAGGACTGCTAACTCTTTGTTAAACACCAACCCTATGAAGACCAAGGGATGTCCTAAAAAAATTTCCCATAAAGAATACATGCTTTAAACACCTTTATGCTTTCCAATGGGCTTACATATACGTAACAAATTTAGGTGCATCCTGTCATTTTAAACTTGTGTCAAGTGTTCATTTTGTCCTTTGCCTAGCAGTGCAAACAGATCTGAAGATTAACGGAATACATACATTCCGGACAGATGAATTGGCAGGCATACCCTCAATTTTGGGCTTTGCATATAGCTGTTAGACTTTGCAGGATGCCAAAAATCTTCTTTGGTTGGCTCTAATAATGAGGCTTTTGCCATCTCCCTTTACAGCTCTTCCTCTAAAAGACTCCAGAAGTATTATTTAAAAAGGGAAATGGGGCAATATTTATTTCACTTTTTTGACCAGGGCTAAAGAAATATTAACCTTATTAGTTAACAAATTATATTTATCTCTTTCCTCTTTGTCAAGTTTTGGGTACATCAAAATCAGTGAAATCAACTCTCCACAATGAACTTTTGCTTGTGAAAAGGTTCTGCCCATGCACAGGTTGCAGAACATACTTAAGGATAAAAAAAAAAAAAGACCAGTAGAGATGATAAAAAATATCAAGAAGTGTAAGCAGCAGAACAGAGACCGAACAAAGCAAGTAAAGCTGGGTTTGCAAGGTGAAAATGTACTTGACATTGATCTTCTGCCAAAACTTTGACGTGACATAGGATCAGCAGTGAACAAGGTCATGAAGCATCTTCAAGTTTATTGACATGAATCTTAACCAGACAGGGACAACAGGTCTCTTTCATATGAATCATAACTGACTGAAAAATGCATGAATAAATATCTCAGGAGGATGACATGGAACATTTAACCTTTTAATTGCTTATTAGAATCTACCCCAGAGGTGCTCAAATGCCATTATCATCAAAAGCTCCAAGAAGTCCTTTTGTGATTTATTTTGGTGATCTTAGTCCAGACCTACTGGATACATTTTCGTATCATGAAAGTTAGTTACCAAATTATCAAACCAGCATATATTTACTCTGAATATTTATTCATTCTCAAAGAACTTCTACAGAGATTCATACTGTGTCTTTCACTGTTTGCTCTGCATATTAATAAACTTGGTGATTGTTTGGATAAGACATAGCTGCATGTTGAAACTGATGATACTGTAAACTATTGCCATGAAACAGCAGCCCTGTGAATCCTTTTTGGGACTGAAAGAAAGAAAGAAAGAAAGAAAGAAAGAAAGAAAGAAAGAAAAGAAAAGAAAAAGAAAAGCCTTATGCACAATTTTTCTTTAAGTTCTATTCACCAATTGCAAGTAACAGATTGATGATTGTACAGATCACATGTCTACCTCCTAGATAATGTCCTTCAAGCAGCATTAATTTGACTTCTGTAGGTAAGTTGACATTAGTGGGACAAAATTCTTCCAATGTTGTATTTGTGTTACCAAACAAATGTCATTAATTAATGGCCATAAGGATTTCAAAAGGACTTAAATCACCCAAAAACCTAAATACCTTTGAAAGTCATTCAGGCCTAAGAACACCTGTACCTTAGACAATCCTATGATCCAACACTAAATTAATGTAAAATCATAATAAACCAAAATAAATGAACAAATATTTTTCCAAAGATTTCTGAAATATTCCTCATCAAACACTCTTAACCAGCTTCATAAAGGCCTATTTTCAAATGTGCATTCTGTGATTATTTCATTGATGATGGGAAGGCAGATGATCAGTCTGCTTACTAATTACGTTTATTTTTGCAATGTAATTATAGATTACAGTTCTGTGTTCTATGACATTTGAAAGTATTCTTTCAATTCTTGAAAGCATTTTAAGTATTACTGTGGTAAAAAAAAAAATAGATGTTCTCAGCCAATTAAATTTCTTCATACAAGAGAATTTAGTCTCAACAGCTCATTTTACACAGTTGAGAGATCACAGGAATTAATGCTGGGTTTCTGGTATCCAAACACATTGCTACATTATTGATTTATTTGACAACAGAGAAACACTATGGTTTATAAGGTCACTTGCAAGACTGATTTTTGCAGAGATAACAATTTCCTTCCTTCTTAAAAACACCTGTAAGATCCTAAAATATTACAGGAAATATTCCTGTCTCTTTTAAAAGCATGTAGTCTCACAGAAATTCTCAGAACAAGGTTGAGGGGGAAATGCAATGTTGCATGTATTCTTTCCTTCATCATTACTACAGGTTTAGATTTTCCTGCCCAAGGAAAGTTTCCTGCATTATTGGTACAGATAGCTGGAGGTTGTAGTTTGATTTGCTTTCTAATCCAGTTTTTAATTAAAAGAAATTCTTCTGAGGAGAGATCTTCTGTGTTCGCTTTCATCCTGGAGTCTAACATTTTGGAAAAGATCAGGAATCACATATGCTACCAGCTTTTTGTTCTTTTATAGGGAATTTCTGTTGGCCTTGTGCATCAAAGAATTCTGTCCCAGGGAAAATATATAAAAACCTTGTTTTTAAGTTAATTTTTTTATGTCTATTTATTTAGATAAATATTGGTTTTTTTCAGTTTTATACCTGAGCACCTCCAGCTGTTTCAGGATGACAATGTTCCTTTTTTCCACTCTTAAAAATATCTGTTCTAATCTAAAAATCTAGTAACTTCCCTTCCTACCATTCCCTTCTCATTTTTTCTGTCATGGAGATCTTTGGCAAGACAAATTAGTTTCTTCTTCTATGTTTGTTTGTTTGTTTGTTTGTTTGTTTGTTTTTAAAGGATTACTTTACTTCTGCCACAGAGTTACTGAATTAAGTAAGGTGCTACATCAGGTGAACAGACACTTGTCCTTTTCCTAGTGGTATATGCTCCACACACCTGATAGTTGGGCCCTACTATTATTGTTCGCTATTTATACCTTTGCAGTGGGATCAAGGTGTCAGGAGCTAGAAAGAAAAGCCAGGTCTCAATGAGCCAGCAGCTTTCATATCGAGCAACGAAAATATGGACAGTAAGCGTACAGGTCTGTTTCCTCACTGAGGAAACACTGAAAATAAATATATGTTAAGGGGGAAATCCCTGATGGCTGAAGCCTAGCTGAATGCAAAGAAAACTGTTTTAGAATTAAAGCTGCTGGCAACAACATTATACTCACTCAGTCTAGAGAGACTTCATCCAGGTGAATGCACGAAGCAGTTCTGGAGTAACAATGAAAGCACAAAAGAAATTGGTACAGTGATCAGTGACCCTAAGATGTCAGGCCTACTACCTATTATTATATAAATATGCATTTCCTATTTTCCATGTTTTATTGACCTGATGTCAGCTGAAAAACACCAGCTACCACTTCTTGATATTTCAGTGGAGGAGAGAATGCTCCTAAGATACGGATACAAACATGACAAGCTCTACAGTTAATATGAATAAAAGATGTACCGTTTCCTGTTCTGAGGTGAAAGAATCTTTAAAGAAATATTTTTTCCTGTGAGGAAAACTGCTTTTCCTGAGTGGTAAAACATTCAAAAAAATCCTGTCTTTTTGATTACTTACAGCATTTTGAAGGCACTGTTCCTACTCTTGTTAATCTATGTGATTGACAAGGTCTACATTTGACTGCATTTTTACTTCATTAGACAGCTCCACTTTTCATTTTAAATAGTGTAACAAATCCACTGCCACATAAGTATTTCAATGTTGTCACTAGACCTGTGCTGCAGCAATTTAAAACTTCAGAAAAACATGTGGAATTGAATCCCGTTCTTCTGTTTAAAAAAGCTTGAGATTTAAAATCTCTCATAAAATTTAACCCTAGAAGGACACATAAGTTACTCTGGCAAAGACAGCAAAACAGTGAGTAGATCAATAACTACTTAGTCTGTTATAATTTAAAAGGAGTCTGGAGAATTAATAAAATAGTAGTGTCATCCTCTTAGTCCCTATCTCAGTGCTATATCTTGTGCCTAATCCCTTATAGGTTTACATGTTACTTCAGAAAATTAACTCTGTAATGGCAGTATTGCCATTGCATTCACTCTAATGAATGGTATTAGGAAATTAACCACGAAGATTGGTCAAGTAGTACTTTTAGTACACTTTCTGACTATCCAGAAATGTACGTCCTTAGCCAAGCACCTTGACTCTGAAAAGATGGACCTAAACTACTGTAAAAAAAAACAACAACACAGAATTCTGCTTGGTACTCAGGTTGCGATTGGTTCATTTCTTGGATGCATTTTATGGTGAAGGCCAGTATAGAACAAACTAGAACATAAATAATTGCATGGTTCATCATGTGTCATAGGGTGGGGTGAATTGCTCTTGCAGATATTGCCCTCTTGCCATTAGCTGTGTAAGGAGTCTATCAAACTAGCATAGACCAGGCACCTAACTCAGACTGCTCAGTTTAGGTGCTCTCATTTAATAGTTTAAACATGCATTTGGCCCCCCCTTCCACAAACACAGAAGTCATGCCCAGCACCACAGCTGCACGCCATTAAATCTGCTGCTCCTTTAGCCTCTCTGTTGGATGTGTTTGGCTTCCACCGCATGCTGCAGAACATGCCCCTCAGCACTATGCACCCACCTGCTGAAGGCTCGTTTTCATGCCATATGTTGAATACTCTTCTGCTTTCAAAGAGGCAAATAATTTTTCAACCTCTGCAAGCGTCAGCCTGAACTGGGTGACTTTAGCCCCACTGCAAATTCTAATTGCTTTGTCATGGGTTCATCAAAAAATTAATAACATTTTGTTGCAGATCACAGTCACAAACTGCACCTTCATTGGCCATATAAATTGAGAGACTAGCTCTTCGGTCTTGTTTTAATCACAGAACATCTCCCATTTCCACCATCTTTTGGTAACCTTGCAGTTTAAACACGTCTCTGGGGATGGTATTCATGTTTCAGTCTCCCATAGTCTGCTGCTTGACTTTAAAGAAAAGCAATCAAGACATTGTATCTCCTAAAGTGCTTTAGTATCCGCTAACATGCTACCCTCAGTTGCCTGAGGTTTGCTTACACTGTCTCCTGTTGGCCTGAAGTCTCAGCTCTGATGGGACATTTAACTGCACTTTTCTTCCACTTTGGTCTTTATTTTCACAGTAATTTTTATTCCTTCCTTATATTTCTCAGATATCTCTCAGAAGCAGGGAGCCTGGCAAAGGGGTAGTCCACCAACGACTGGACCTGTGTTGTGCTGAGCAGCTCCAATACCCCTTCTCTGATGTGCCAGATACTGCTCAAAGAAGGGTGTAATCACGTAAACTGGGGTCAGGGCCACTTGTCGTTTTTTGGCAGACACACGCAAGACACAGGTATCCCAAGCAGATGCAACCTTGTCCTGCCCGAGCTGCCAGCTCACTGGCATTGCTAGCAGAGCACTGAGCCTGCCTTATGAGATGAGGCTCAGCATAAGCATAACATAACAACATAACATAAGCACACAACTTTCTGCTGTCCCAGAGCACTGACAGAGTGAGCTCTGCACAGGGGAAAAAACAGTGTAGACATAACCATGAACCTGGAGTACAGTCAGAGGTGGAATAACCCATAAAACTGCCCTGGCGGTGTGTGGGCTGGCCATGCTGAGCCCTCCTCTTCTCTTCCCAAATCCTTCCGCGTCTCCAAGGAGCAGCTTCCTTCACTACCTTTTTCAGCCCGTGCAGTCCAGATCACTTTCATGACAACACTTGCTCACCCCTAATTCAACACGCTCTATTTATTCTTTGGACAACAAGCTACTGTGGCAAGACTATATTCCTTAATTCTTTACAGAATAGGGATTTTAATGATGGGGAACAAAATCGACCCCTAAAGAGCTGTTAGACATAATGTCCTTTTGGAAGTGGTTATTTGTCATTCACAGTAACAGGTCTACACAATTAGCCTGTGATCATCATGCATTTAAAAATAAAGATGAGGGGGAGGGGACACGCTCACCCTGATGGAAATTGGTCCCACTTTGTAGAGTTTATTGTTGTCTTGATTGCAGAGAGGTTACAGGCTGCAGCAAAGCTCTCAATGAATAACCCTTATTATGTATTACATGACGCATGATTTATGCTGAACATGGCACCTTATGATCTGTATTTCCACCATCCTTTCATAATGCTTTTGTGACTTAGCTCAGCTTGTCCTCCCTTTAACCTTTGTATTCAAAACATATTTACAAATATGCATATTTTACACATTTATATGGCATTCTGCCCTTTCGCCTGCTGACTCCACCTTCAAATAATGCTGGAAGCCCCACAGATTTTAATGTATTCCTGCTTTTAGTTTTTCTTTCAGAATGGACCAAGGACCAAGATGAAAAACCCTATCATAACATTGTTCTTTGTGAATTACACTTGTACAAAAGCTGAGGAAAAGGGCAAATGGAGCAAACCCATTGACATTACAGTTTAAAGTAAAATAATTTCCACTAGTCGTCCCATAAATGTAATGGGAAGAAAGGCTAATGCATGTTAAAACAGAATGCTTCTCGCAGGCAGGATCATTTAGTAGTACTGATGAACTAAAGGACATACAGCAATGTAGGAACAATTCCTTCAGCTATAGATGTTTGCATTTGCTGTGGCATAGGAATGCATTTTGGAGAAAGCCAGCAAAAAGAGAACGTGATTTTTACATTGAAGACTGTATTTGCCTGAAGAAGATTTTTTTACAGGTTAACTTTAAATTTTTCTTAGCTTTCTAAATCATCTAATTGTTTTGTATCTCTCTAAACCCTTTTGTAAGACACCTGGAATTAGATTGTTGGAAAGTGCTGCAGACAAGCCAGGTATTGTTGTTAGAAGTAGTAGTTTTGCAGCATCTCTTGATACATTTGCACTGTTGTGCCCAGAATTGCCTTGGGTAAGATAACCAAGTACGATAAATATATATGCAAGTCTTTCTGCAAAGCCCACTTTCTTTTAAGCCTATTTCTGCCTTAATGGGATTCATTGCTTCCCTAAGCAGCCCTTGTAATTTTCAGCAAGGTCCTTTAACTCATTTAATGTGCAACATTTGTTCATGCCTAATTTGTCTGAGCCAGGCCATGTTTGTGTTTTCCTTGAGTTGCAGAAAGGTTGATTGTGGGGGTGGAACTGCCTGCCTCCAGTGAATATATTTCTTTTCGAATTACAGTAATTACCGCAGGTTTCATTTGGTTGGTGCTCTCCTCCGTGCCCCTCCTTGACAAGGTTAACAAGCAGAAGGTAACTGAACATCAAAATATAAGTGCCTAATCAGACAGGCAATTGTTGACAGTACCATTTCTCTGGTGATGGTGATAACTTTCTGTACTGGATTCTTCTGCAAAGGCACGTAGGAATTAAGTTTGCGACCCTAAGAATAGCAAATGTAGATGTCAATAGATCTGCATTACCCCCAGCTTGTATCCCTAAGAATATGCTACCTCTGCTAAAAAAAAAAACATTAGAGAAAATTAGAGATTTTTTTATCCCAAAATCCCCCCTTTTTTTAATTTTTTTATTGTAGATAACTTTTAATAAAAGGTAATACATTAAATTAAAATATTTATATTGACTTATAACATCAGAATATAATCTTCCTTGCCTCCCTTTTTGTCTCTGCAAATACATATCTGTGTACATGTATATAAGCATGTGTGTATTTAAAATATATGTCACCAGGTATAATTATGTCTACATATATATGTATATGATAT
>NW_009260770.1:923713-981128 GCF_000687185.1 Egretta garzetta
TTTCCCTGTATATGTAGCTAGAAAAGGGAAAGGTAGGACTTCAGTTTTGCCTTAAGAAATCCAGAACTGTATTATAAATCTGATTTGTCTTGAAATATTCTAAAATTAGTTCACTTGTAAAGTACTTACAGCTGTCACTGGCCATCTCAAGCTACATTTGGTGACCTCAAACTCTTCAATGTAAAATTATGAGGGAAAATCTACCTTTCAGTTATTTTCTCCTGGTGACAACTGCATAAGAAGGGAACAGATATTTTAGCTTTAGCATAATTTCTCTTTGAAGTTCTTCCCTTTTAAAATTTCTCTTACAATAACTTACATCACCAGGCCATCCAGTGCTTAATGAACTGTAAGACCTAATATCAAAAATGCATTTTCTAAGGAGACAAGATTTATTTTTAAGTTTTTATAAACATCAGGTATCTCAGTAGATTCTCATAATTAGCTCAATGATTCAAATTAACCAGTTCTGTCTAACTCCCATTACAGAGAACATTTATAATGGCTGCATTTACCCTATTTTTTCCACTGATTAGGTCACCTCTTAGTCACAACCATAATAAATTAAGTCAAATTTTTAGAAATTATTCATATTCAGACATCTGTATAGTTTCTGCAACTGTGTGACTGAATGTTTCTCGTACATGTAAATGGCATATTAATAATTCTCCTATTATGAAATTAAAAATCACAGCAGTTTATCAATAACTTATAACTGGTTTCCAATCTGATTTCATTTGCTCATGTTTCACAGAAAGTTAACTCTAGTGACTTCCAGAAAGTGGCATTTGATTTATCTTAGTGTGAGAGGCATAGGAGGTTCCTTGCTTTAAACAGATACTGATTTTCAGAGCATTTTAAGCATGTAATTGGATGTGCAATTCCCTTTCAGATATTATAGGAAATAATTGTTATCTGGGAATTTTCATTAGAGGTCATAAAAAAGAAATCTCACGTATAACGGACTTGCATTTTTCACATCTCAGAATAAGTAAGGGAATGGACCTCCTTTTCTGTGAGGAAAGATTAGAAGAATTTGGTTTATTTTGGTCTAGCTCAATGTATATATAAATACATTCAGACTCATTAATACCAAGGAGGAAGAACTGTGCACTTTTTGCACATCCAAACCATGATGTAGAAAAGAATTTGGGTCACAAGAGCTGCCACTTAGCATACTGACCTGTAAAGCAGAGCAAAGGAAAAGTGAAGAATAGAGACACAAACTTTTTTTGTCTCTTCTCAGGCTGAAAACCATGCTGCTCCCCCATGCTTGTCAACTCCACATTTCCCTATTCAAAGCTGTGCTTGCCAGTTGTGAACTTGTGATCTAGGGGCTGCACAGAAGCCCAGATACTTCTCCCCACGCTGGTCCAGTGTAGGCACCATTAAGGGGGAAAAGAGCACATACAATGGTTTTCACTGAATTAGAGTAAATCAGAAAAAGCTGGTTAGAGCACAAGCTGAAACAGTGGACTATAATTTAGTAAGGAAAGAATCTTTTTCTGCATAACCAAAACACCCTGCCTTCAGTGTGATAACTTACCACACAATTTTTGAACCATTTAAGAATATAGGCAGACCTGAACAAACCTTCTCCTGCCTCAAGAAGGAAGGAAAAAGAAAGGAAAATAAATTTCAGACTTTTTAAATATTTGCATAAGGCAAAGCTTAATTTGTTTACGAAATGGTCCTAGGTAGCACCATTGCTGATTCTTCATATGACAGGTGAGAGGTGGACTTGATAATGACAGAATGATGGTGCAGATCTCCATAACAAAAAGCCCTCTTCTGTTCTACTGTGTCTTGACATGCCTGGGCTATTGGAGTCCAAACTCAGAAGTGGGAACATCTGATGCCCTTAAAACACTGTAAACAGTGAAAGCAAAAGGGTGTGGTATAATGATTGCATGAGGACCCCCAAGAAATGAGTAGCTAACAGGTCACTGAAGTGTGTAACTTCACTGAGGATGAACACTGTTCAGTATCAAGTGATGTTAATTAACTCACTTGTGAGGAACGCGCATTCAAACCATTTGCCTGGGACATTTAAGGTAGTCTCCAGTCAAAGGACCAAAGGTAAAAGAAAAGCTCCTTTCCATAGTCTGTGAAATGAGGTCAACACAACCAGGAAGGCAATTCAGAGAAACTAAAGATGCCTAATTTGTATGCCTGAAGCAGACAGTTGTGAATATCCCCTGTGGCGAGTAACAAGAATGTGTCAATGCTATTCCACAGTAAAAGGATTGTTAACTGCAGAGCTGCAATGTAAAGAAAAAATAACTTCATAAAAATACTCCCTACTGAAAAATGGAAAATTACTTTTTTCTATCAACAGGTAAATAGTACTTTCTTGATAAAGAAGTACATACAATGGAAGAAACTGATATAGTGTGTGGTTCACTCAAGTTCATAAACTTCAAAGAAAAATTTGTCCTCTCTCTTTTAAAATCTAACCCCCTACCCCCCCCCAAACCCAAAACCTGTCTGTGTTTTGATAAATAGATAAAATTAGAGTAAAGCCACAACTTGTGCAGCATGTGCTGTAAAAAAGAACAAATTCTTCAATAGCAACAACCTTTACACACAGAAACACAAGAGTGTATTCTTGTGGGAGGTGAGAATATTTTATTTTAAATCACAATATCCTGTTTATAATCATTAGTTGAGAACACAGAGGGTGGGAGAGAGCAGCCCTAATGAGATGTTGTGCTGGCTGTAGCTCTCTGAGCCACATTCTCTTGGAGTCAGGACTCCCATTTTCCAGTGAGCATTCGTACTGCCAAAAATACATCTACAATTGTATCAATATGTATTTTCTCCCCCATCTTTTGGCTGAAGGCAGTTCCTTTTCAGATAATACAGTATTACTGACACACAGAAGGCTTTTCAGGTCATGCGGCTGCTGCTGATTTACATGTAGATTACTATTCAGAGCTACATATGCTGCCAGGCTCATTTCACTCCAGATGAAGAAAAAATATTTCTCAGACTTTATCGCAAACTTAAATGGGTTTTCATTTTTGTAAGAGGACAGGTTTGATATTATGTTCCGCTTATAAATATATTTAAACCCCAGCTAGAGCTTTGCACAAGGTCCCATAACATCCCAAAGAAAAGGTCCTGAATATATGGGCTACAAAGATTGAGAGCAACTGATATTTTTTAGTTTTGCTTCGAGGCCAGTTGAATTGGGTCCCATGGAAGATTCAGCTGGTTGGAATACACAGAAAATGAGAGTGTTTCCTGGAATCACTAAATAATGTATTACTTCTTTCTGTGCTACTGTGTGATTCTCTTTAATGAGTATTTTACTGACAGTATTAAGGAAACCTTGATGGTATTCTCGCTTCATTTCAGCCTAAACTCCAGTTGAGTTTCATTTTATCTGGAGCTGGCTGACCAATCGCTTTCAGCATGCAATGACCTACCTTTCAGTGTGTCACAAAATTGCTGAGTTTTTCTGGAGTATCTGACCTGCACCTTGCAAAATAATCAGCTGTTTCATTCACACTATTTCTGTGTGTTTATTCCTACCTTTACAAGTGTATCCCTGTGGAAGAGGAGTATTAAATAAAGCAGACAGGACCCTATGAAAAAGACACTACCCACATGTTGTTTACCTTGTAACTGAATATTCAAATCAATAGATCTACCTATCCTTCCCTGCTTTTCCCTTCCCCCACCCTCTGCCTTGCCTACTATGATTGCACAGAATTAAAGGTCTAGTTCGTTTTATTTCAAACCTCGCTGTATTTGTGCTGAAGAAGATGCAGAGTTGTATACCACTTAATGGCCCCCCAGAGCAAGCCATAGGCCTTGACCCCCCCTCAAGCTGCCGGTCCCTAAAGACAGCACTGCATACTTTCAGGTGTTTATTCTGTGGGATGACAACTCTGAGTGCTGCACACTAGCCATCCTCTGTGTCTGGAGTGATTCCTTCACCCAGAGCAGGAAGACACTATCTTCTGATGGGGTCTGGAGTCAAGGATTTTTATGCACTCAAACACATTTAGAGATGCAGAGGCATTGCAGCAGCAGACTCAGCAGCCAAGCCCAAGTGACCCATTAGGTGTAAAAGGGTTTTTGCCTGAAGAGTTCAGGGTCTCAGTGGAGGAACTGTTGAGCAGTTGCATGTAGCAGGTGGCCTCTCTTGTCTTTAGTGAGCATCCTAAAAAATGCTAGGGAGGGGGAAAAGCCATTTAAACACCTAAAATACGATAACGGTCATGTGTGTGGAGAAATCTATGTGCATATGCTACTGTCTTTTTATTACCTGCAGAAACAGGCCCCACTAGAGACACAATACAGAAGTAGAGCATAGTTATCTTTCCAATAAATTATACTTTCCTTTCTAAGTCTGCACATTTAGCTGATCTATGAGATAGCCAGCAGGTAAGGAAGAGCTTTATAGAGACAGTGGAAGTTTCTCTTTCTGGCTATGCATGTGTGCTGGAAGTGTAGAATTAGCTCCATTGAATAACTTGCTGTCTATTAACTATGAGCAATATTTAAAAGAATGGGAAAGAATACACTTAAAAATGAATCTGCTTAAAACTGCAAACACTAGTCTTTAAGAATGCAGAGTTGTTGCAGTTATTAACATAATTACCATCTGAATTCTCAAGATCCTTTTCCACTTATATAGACATAGTGCTATATCTGCAGGAAAACTACATGCATTTCAGTAGATATGCATAGCAGATCCCGGTGGAATGGAAATTATATGTGTAGAAATGCATATATGTGTATAAGCACATAAAATACAAAGACAGAAATAAGACTTCTGAGAAACTCATTGCATCTTTACTATGCAATTTTGCTGTCCTAAAGAAAACCCAAGTGCAAGTGGCAATCTGACAACAGTAAACTGATCAGCTGCAAAGCTGGTCCCAGCAGCTGTAGTTGTCATGGCATCATAGACCAGACAGGGAGAGCAGAGGATTTGAGTGGTTTCTATCCCCCTCAGAGCCACCTTCCTCTGAGGTGTTGGTAACACTGTGCTGCCTGGTCTCAGGCCAGTACAGACAGACAGACTTCATTGCTTTCTGCCCAGTAAAATCATAGATTAGAAAGGCCTTACCTTTACTGAAGCAGAAGTGGTATGTTTTTAGTTTCGTTGTTTTAACAGAGCATCACAAATCTGAGAAATAATTACAGCTCACTTTTCTGTGAAACAACTAAGCAGTCATAGAGCTGTAGTTACCTGTGGTGAAGCTGTAACAGTCTCTACCAAATTTTCACAAAAAGACTTAGTCTGTGTGTCTTATCTCATTATAAAAATCCACCCTTTTTGGTGGTGAAGAGGTAGCCAAAGTTCTAGTTAAGTGGTTGCAAGTCCAGAATAGACAGAAGCCATTAGGTACATTATTCAAAAATTTGGGGAAAATAAGGAGGAGATGATGGGGGAATGGAGCTTCACATTCACCTTAAGACTTTTGCTGTCTGGCATAAACTAACTCATCTAAAAGAGCCCCAAGACTAGACTGATTCAGTGTATTCAGTGTTACCTCTCTTCCCATAATGGGAAAAACATTTTAATGTCTGTATGGGTAGTCTCCCCAACAAACCGTAACCAAATGAACTGATGTTATTATGGGCCATGTCTCTGAGCACAATAGATTTTTAATGAGGAATACATGATCCTAGCTCAGAGCCTATGGCTCCCACTTGCCTGCCTTCCCCTCCCTAAGTTACATATGAGACAGTTTCAAGGATGCAAAATAAGCTGTAGTCGCTGTTCTGCACAGACTCTAGTATGTCCCCAATGTAAATCTGAAAAGTTTGGGTTGTTTTGGGGAACAAGACAACAGTGCTTTCAATTCTGTTAAATACTATGCAAATAGCTCCTTCTGGTCTTGAAGTGGCAGGCCAGTGTGTATTTGTTTATCATCAGGGATCTGTACTAAGTAAATCTGGCTTACACTTAATCAATATTTGCTGTCCTTTCTGCTGCTCTTTCCCCCCACATTTGAAAGGAACCTGACAACTGAAAAGTTGGATTTGTAAATGGATTAATGCTGTGTCCCACAAAGATAACTGAAGAAATCAATGACAGTTGGACCTCCCCCTGAGAGCTATATCATATGCTTCATAAAGGCTGTTTTACAAGATTTATTTGTGCAACATCTATAATAACTACACTCTGCTGGATATTTCTTCATGCACTGATATGAGGTGTAGCATTTCACACATGTAGAAGTTTTGATTTTTAGAAGAAATCATAAAAAAAAATTACCAAGTCACTTAAATTACTTGTATTTGGAGATTAAGTGAACTTCTGTATTTTATAAACAATAAATGAAGTAACCTGAGAAGTGTAAAACCTGTCCTTGGTTTTTGGAGGCAATACAAAATGGCAGAATGTGAAAGTGTCATTATAACTTTGAGGAAAAGTTTTCATTTTATTGCTTTCTTATAATATATGACAATGGGAAATGAAATCTGATAGGAAGATTATTTCAGGGCTCTCATAAGCACCAACAATGATTGTTTGAAATCGGTTTTAGTGAGTTCAGATGTGTTATCCTTGTTGAACATTTTTTCTTATTTGGTAGCATTTCACCTAAGAGTCTGTGTTCTGTGAAACAATTAAAATACACTTACATCAGTGGTAAAAAGAGCAGTGAATAGAAAAGTAATGGATTTCAAACGTACTTTATAGTAATTCACTGGCTGTTCAAAGGGACAATATTTTAAGGGCTTCTTCAGACATTTAAACAACCACGTCTGTAACCCTCTCTTCTTTCTGCTCAGGAGCAGAACTAGAGAGGTCAGCAGAACACCAGCACCAGTGGAGAACTCCTAGCTCGAATTATCTAGTAAATAACAAGTGTTATGACGCTAGGCAGTTACAATCACTGCTGTGGCATGGCCTGGAGTACTTATCATACTACGCAGAGCAAAGGATGAGTTAAATCTTTGGTCACAGAGCCAATTCTTCCCTGTTTCATTGCACCTTGTAGTTGTTTTCCATGTTCAGCATAAACATATGTGTAGATTCTACATATGTTTCTGTGTGGATGTTTTAGAATGAAAAATTCTGGTTCAAAGGTGTTTGAAGAGGCAGGTTTGCATGTAGATCTGATTGTCCATGCAAAAGATAAACTTGATGATGGTTCAAGACCATAGATGCAACTGCAGCAGAAGCTACAGGCTGTCACAAAGCTTAATAATTTCCCTCCAAAGCTTAAAATGACCATTCTGACTTTATTTAATCTAATATAAAACACAGTAGCATGTATATACTTAAATGATTGAACTTTCAGGAAGAAAATTAATTCAAAATACTGTTAAAAAACTACAGTTTTCCCACAGAGTGGGGATATGGGAGAGAATTAATCAAACTGAACCTTTGGATAAAGAACTTCTTATTCAGACTTTGTTCTTTACTTGTTTATTGGTGATATTACTATGAATTATCATCTAATGTTTGGGCTATGTTAGTAGTTTTAGTTGAACTCAGTATTTTGGTTAATGGTCAGAATCCAAAGATGTATACACATAGTAAAAAATTAGGCTGTGCCCCAAAGACATAAATAGTGCCATTTAAGTAAGAAAAAGAATAATGACATACTGCAGAATTCTCCTCCTTTCTTGTCCTTCCTGCTTGTACAAAAAAATAAAGAAAAAATCACATTTGAATATTATGCTTTTATAAATTGATTTTTGCCTCATGCTAGTGAAATCTTGTTCAGAAGCTAACTGTAGTAGTAGGAAGCTGTTGCTCCTTTTACATCCTCGGTTACACAGCTGTGAGATGAGGCCAGAAAGAAAAATAACTGAATCCTTTTGGAGATAATTCTCCTCTACATGGGATTATTTTTGCTTGTCATGAGTGCCGGATGTAGTTAGCAATGTCTTTGTCTTTCCCGTGTTCTCTGTTAACAGCTTTCAGTGCATCGATGCATAACTTCATCATTTGGCAATGGTCTTTCTCAAGGAAGAAAAGAACACATTTATGCTCTTTTATACTGTCTTGCTATATAGACTCAATTTTAACCACTTAGCTTAGGGGTTTTATCAGTTTCCTTTTCTGTATAATTGAACTAAGTTCTGTTTTCCATGCACAATAAACCATTATAAGGCCTATGTGCAGAAGTATTTCTATTATTACAAATACAATTTATTAGTAAATGATTCTAAGTCTCTCTCTTCACCACACCCCCCACCTCACTGGAGGGGCATGGGTGTGGTAGCTGTAGTAACAATATACAAAATCTGAAGGAAGGGAGCTTCTCATCTTGATCCATGGATTTAATTGTCAGTCATTAATAAATAGCATACTGCAGTAATTTTCACTAATTTATATTCAGCAATGACAGTTTAGAGAGTACAGAATTGTATTTGTTACCTCATTATTGTGAATATTCTGCCAGAGGCTCTAGATCCAAATTTTCTAATCTTGGCAGCTATCTGTATCTATTTAACAAATTCCTAGTCCAAGTCATTTTTCAGGACACCCATTGCACATCTTTTCTTAACCCCAAAATGCCACAGATGACACACTTTTTTTATTTAATAATGCATAGAAAAATAAATGTGTACGTGTCCAAATGATAGCACGATTGAGCAGATTGCTTTCAAAGTCTAACTCCAAGTTTACTTGTATGTCTACAAATTTAAGGCATTCTTCCACACTGCAATGAATGATCTTGACAAAAGTACTCACTTACAGCTTACTGCTCATCTTAAAGAGTATTTATTGAATTTCCATTGGGAATTTTGTCCTGGCAATTGTCCCTATATTTATAACTATATCTTGGTTCTGATTGTCTTGCTGAAGAATAACATTGCATTATACTAATGAAACAATCACTTCAATATAATAAGGTGGCATAGACTATGATGCTACTTCCCCCAAATGTGAGTATACTGTCTAATATCACCGGCTAGGGAATCATCAGCAAACTAACTGTTACTTTGAGAGTGTGGGTTAATATTCATGGTGATGTATTTCATTGTACTGAACCTTAATCCTCAAGGTTCAATGCTGTATCTGTCACTTTTTTTTATATATGCAGTACATAATCTTTGAACTAAATTATGCAGAACTGTAAAGTCTGCTTACCCTGCCCTGCTGTCCATACTACAGTGCTTGCTTTGCCAACGTGCTCTCAGAGCATGAATAACTGTGTGACCTCTCAAAAGTTTGCCAGCTGTGCTGGAGTGTAGGTGAGGTTGTAGCCGCTCAGCTTGACTCTTGCGGACACTCCTCCATGCAGTTTCTACCTTTAGAGCTTTGACTTGTTGAAGTGAATGGTGCAGTTTTGCCCCTAGTCCCTGATCCGTATTCTGCTGGCCTCACCAACCCCATGCACAGGCTGGAAGGAGAAGAAAGCTCTGGTAGTGGCTAAAAAGGGGAGGTTATGTTTCTGTTTCTAGGACCTTTTATAGCCATGCCATGCCACTGATCCTTATCCCAACAGCTGACCTTTCTATGTTCTTTATATTGTCCTTTCATTTTTTCATGTTTGTTTTTTCTCTTCTCTGCAAAAACAATATTTCCAAGTTGTGACCATTATTCATAGCTGGAAACCTAACCATTCAGTTCATGCCATAGAAAAATGTCACTGTGCCGAATTGCCTGACAGAACCAGTCTTATTTATTGTTCATCTCAAATATACCAGGCATATTCTGCCTGCATTGGCTTCTTTCTTTGTCTTTCTCTTGTCACTTGCTTCCAATCAAGCATGCAATTGATTATTTTCAGATCTTACTTCTTGCATATAAAGCTGTATCTGACCTATTCCATGAGAATGTTGTGTTTACCATCTTTATATAAAGCTCTGCATGTCAGTTTGGGATTGAATTGTATTGGTTTGATAAGCATTGCTATATCTATCATCTGATTTCAAAGTGACATACCACTGTGCCTCAGAATATTCTGCAAGGAGGCATGTGTGATGTTTGGATCTTTTGATCCTTCTCTGAAAAAAAGGGAAGTGCTAACATATTTTACTGAAGATTCTTCTGCTCGCTTAATATCATTCAGTTTAATTTGTTTTTAAAACAGTATCCAGCATTTTGCATAACAGGTATGAAAAAATAACATCAAATCAAGAAGCAATGATATTTCAAAAACTGCTTAGGAGTTCACCAAGAATTAGGTTGTCATTGCTATTGCTCAGCTGTACAAGAGCAAGATTCAGCCTGTGTGTCAACAGAGGGGAAAAGCAAAGACTGCTTAGCCAGTTCTCAGAGATTAAGTAAATGGGAGGTAGAAAATGGGCAAAGATCATCAGATATTATAGCCCTGCTCTTTCTTCTTCTGTTCAAGGTGACTGGAACAGAGCCAGCTGCTTCACAAAAAGGGAGAGCAATGAAGAGAATGAGAGCGTGAGGTACATTCTGATATTTTTTGTCCACCTCCTAGGGTACAGGAACTGGGCTTCATCCTTTTGATCATTTTATAGAAGAAAAAGAATCCAGAAAAGGTTGTTTAAAGATTCCTGTTAATCCCACTTAGAGAGATATGACACTCTAAGTCAGCCTTAATTGTGCAAATTGTGTTATAAAAACTGAAGTAACCCCAGAGCACAGAGAACATAAGTACATAAAGCACCTGTGGGGATGGCTATGATGCAGGAAAATATCATGCAAAACTTTTAATTATCCAGGGAGTGACTCTTCAAAAGGTTATATATGTAGCCTTTCAATAAAACCTGAATTTTTAATAAGGCCCCCGTAATTTAACCCAAATTAACAGTTAAAATGTGGAGTTGTTACTTATCAACAAATACTTTTGTGAAATAACTTCATAAATGTATAGCTATACACAACCAGTGTTTTCATCGCCACCTGAACTAGGCTTAAACTAAATAAATTATTTTTAAAGAGGAAGAGAGTTTCCCAAGTGGAAAAAGAAAAAGAAGATAAGCACCCTTTTTCCACTCTATGACAATTAAAAGAACAATGTTATGAATATCAGAAGACTGTGGGTACTCAGCGGAAAAGGTAACTAATTAGTTAAAAGGACTCTAAGATGAATTGCCAGGATGACCCCTACGTACCGCTCAGGCATATTCACAGTACAGTGTCATACCTGCCATTCCCATTACCTTTGTTTTTCGTGATACTTCAGTTAGTTATATTTCAGGATTTAGATGGAAGCTTCAGCTGCCAATCAAGAGGTAGAGGTTAACAGATACTGAAATGTTAGAAAATATGGGAATTGTATGTTGAAAAGCTAAGCAGTCTTCAGAGAGTGAACAGAGCTGGAGCCAGGAAAGTGGAATTAGGTTTAATGAGCAAAAGAATAACTAAATTGACACTTCTTAGTAAAAACTTTTCTAATTATTAAAGTCAGAGGTGAAAAGGAGAACTAAATATAATATCTTCTATAACTATATCTTACAAGTCAGTGTTAAATTCAAAATGGGTTTATAGAACAAATAATACAAACCCATCAGATGGTGATTGTCCAGTCAAGAGAAAAGTGGAACAGGTAAGGTAATGCAAATAGAGGAAGCATAAATTATTGCAGAATTATGAATCTATCAATTTATGAACGACAAAGCACAGGAGGCTAAAGGAAGGATAATAAAGGGTAAGAATGATGGAAACTACTGCACATGAACAGACCTGTGTTAGCTGGTTTAACATGTCAAAGGATACATGAATCAGCTGAAAAAATAAGAAGCAGAAAAGAAGTCTTTCTGTTTCACAGAACACACAAAAGCATGTTCAGGAAAAATGTAAATATAAGAAAGGCCAATAAATTATAAAAAAGGACTGATCACAGGGCACTTCAATTAATCTCTTATTAATGTTAATTTAAATTAAGGAATAGCAAAATAGGACCAATGTTCTTATATGTAATAGGTAGCACATATGTCATAAAATAGATTTTATCCTTTATGGAACTGTTGAAGACAGCTAATGTTCTCTCTAAAATGTAGAATATATCAGATTTAACCATGAAATGTGGTTGAGCTGAGACTAAATACTAAAAGTGTCACATTTTACTACTAGTTACAATTGCTTGAATTCAGCCAGAAGTATTTGCCAGTATTTTTTCAAAGATTATCAGCACATTTGTTTTGCTATTATGTCTCCAGTAAATTTGTCTCTTTTTTATACTTGGGCAGACTACTTTTTTCCTAGCAGAAGTGTTTTCAAAAAGGAATAACAGAAGGAGTGCTTCAGCACTGGAAATATTCAGTGCTGGACTGTGGGACCGTGAAACAAGAGTGAGTTTTGACAGTAGAACTGGAAGAATAGCTGTGGTCTTGACAAGTGAAGACGAAGGAAGAGAGAGATAAAATGAACAAGGAAAGGGATGACAAGGAAAAATTGCTTACCCTGACTTTCCAAAAACCCATGATACCTTAACAACAAGGCAGCCTGTTGCAGCAACAACCAAGGAGAAGACCTGAGATCATGTCTTAGTTATACACTAAGAGCATCTTTCTGTCCTACCCTTCTTCAAGTTCAGTGTTATTTCATGCTCCTGATCACATACTCTGTGATCCACTACTCAGAAGATTTAATTTTATTCCATGTTATGCTCTGCACATTGCCTAAGCATTCATCATGAATAGGGTATCCATCATCTTTCTCACACCAGGCCCCAACAAACTACTGCAAAGAAACAGCAGCCCTCCTTCCTCAAGGAGAAGATCATAAAAATCAGAGGGTTGAACACACAGAAACTTGGGGCAGGGATCTCCTCAGACTTTTTCCCTAGAAAGCCAAGGAGGTGTGAGCCTCTTGGGAAACCAGGTAAGGCCTCTTTTTGTCTCCTGATCTTGCAGAAATTTAAAGTAGTGAAAGCACAGCATACATGTGAGCGTGTCTTGCGATTCAAGAGTTGTGGGTCATCCAAACTCTTTTAGCTTCAGTACTGTTGGTCCACAGTAGTCAAATCTACTACCAAGAGGAGCTGAACTTTCTGAGTTTTACTTGGATTGCATAACAGTGCATGGTGATGTTAGCAGATGAGAAGACCATTATAGCAAAAAATAGACAATCCAAGAGAGCAGAAAAAGAAAAGAAGCTCTGTACTCATGCCTTTTCCTTATCCTGAAATATAGCTTAGATAACTATGAAAGTCCTATGAATGGAAACCCTTGGTACATATGCACAATTTCAATACACATCATTTATTTTTTGGAGGCAGGAAAGAGAAAGAAAGACATGAGGTTGCTGAGAAATGTATGTTTGCTGCCAGTAGAATTCTTGGCCAAAAGAGTCTCAACATCTCTATAAAATAGAGAAGGACCCCAAAACTTAGATTTCTGTCTGTATATACTCACATAAACTACTTCGCTTCCAGACTCATGGAAAACTGGAGAAGAAGAGGTAATTATAAAATTTTTGATCAACTTTTTAAATGTTAACCTCCCAAAAAAAGGAAGATGAAGTGATGGTTTTTAAGCTCTTTAAACTTTAAAAGTTTTAAAAGCAGCTCCACTATTACTAATTCCTTAAAAAAGACGTGCATGAATGTGCATATCATTGTAAAGTATGAGAGCTTTTTCCTCTCTGTGATTTTTGCACTATTCAGCATTTTCTGCTGACATTTTATGAAACTCAACAGGTCTATATTTCATTTTCCTTTTAAAGTGCTTCTCCTTCTCCCTAACTTCAGCCTGAATTATGAAGGTCAGCCTACTGGGTTCACTGACCAAGCTTTGCAGAAATTCCACAGGCTGGAAATAAATGGGATTGTCATAATGTTTTTTTTTTTTCCCTGTTAGCCACATGTTTGCAGTTGAAACCACATTGCATAATATAGATTTCCATTCACAGGCTTAACATATTTAAAACTGATGAATCTCTTCAGTGCCACTATGAAGAGTGTGTGTTCATGGCAAGGACAGTTTTTACAGCCCAATGGATGTGTAACATTTTATAAAATCAGATCTAATATTGTCTGAAATACAGAATAATGAAGACCTTGTTTATGAGGTACTGGGGTAGGTCACAGTAACTCAGGTGACCTACTTTCTCTAGATTCATGTGCAAGAGCTACAATGCATTAGTTTGAGAAGCAAATTGGTCTTTAATTTTTTTTTCTTCTTCTACTATTTGCAGATAGAGAGGTGTTTAAACTTGATTCTGAAGCCTGTAGTAGAAATTCTTGCCTGGGTTATAAGCATAACACATGCCTCTTAAGTAAACCTACGTTAGCAGAACTCAATGTGGTAATTAAGATAGAAAAAGGCAGTACTAAGCTGCATGGCCTATCAGATTCCTTGGGGAGAAAAAAAGGACTGACGTGACTTGAAATGTGTCCAAAGGGTTTAGTTAGCCTCCAATTAGCTGCAAACTTCTTCTATTAAAATGCATAACAAATACCAGCCTACATGTCCCTGAACCCTTCATTATTTAAGACCTAATTTCAGATGGTTGGTTTTTTATAGCATATATCCCAAAAGCTAGCATTGACTTTTAATTACACTATACAATCATTGCTGTCAGGTGATAAGTTGGAAGGACAGAAGACTCCAGGGCACATCTGGGTGAACCATGAGAGCTCAGCTCTTAACCAAAAGCAAACAACTGAACAAAGGCAAACATTCTAGGAACAATCTACAATAAAATGAAGGCCAAATGGTCATCTCTCCTTAACCGTGCATTTTACACCTACCATGAAATCCAGAGTTTACTCAGGCAGCCATACAGAAGTATAGGGACTGGGAATGTGAAGTGGAACAGAATGTGAATTCTGCTTCACTCCTTGCACTTCCTCAAGTTCAAAAAGGATGCACACATTTCTTTTTTCCCCATTACAATTATTGATCTCTTATTACAAAGGTCATATTGGGGTTTTTTTTCTGAAGATTTCCACACTGTAGCAATATATTTAATATATAGTGGTAGAGGGAAGTGCATGAGGCAGATTGCCGTAGTTTAATCCCAGCTGGCAACTAAGCACCGCACAGCCGCTCATTCACTGCCCCATGGTGGGATGGGGGAGAGAATCAGAAGAGTAACAGTGAGAAAACTCATGGGTTGAGATGAAGACAGTTTAATAGGAAAAGCAAAAGCCATGCACACAAACAAAGCAAAGCAAGAAATTAATTCACTGCGAGAAAGCAGGGTTCCAGCACGCATAACAGTGACTTGGGAAGACAAACGCCGTCACTCCAAATATCCCCTCCTTCCTCCTTCTTTCCATAGCTTGTACACTGCGCATGATGTCATATGGTATGGAATGCCCCTTTGGCCAGTTGGGGTCAGCTGCCCTGGGTGTGCCCCCTCCCAGCTTCTTCTGCACCTGGCAGAGCATGGGAAGCTGAAAAGTCCTTGATCTGTGTAAGCACTGCTTAGCAACAACTAAACCATCAGGGTGTTATCAACATTCTTCTCATACTAAATCCAAACCACAGCATTATGGCAGCTACTAGGAAGAAAACCAACTCCATCCCAGCTGAAACCAGGACACAGGTTTTAGCTTCTGTGTTTGTGTTTGTTTTAATGCTGTTTAGTGTCTCCTGGTCATTGTCCATTATAATTGTGTCTGTGTGAGAAACCTGACTTTGAAGAGGGGCTGCAGCAGTTGAATAGATTTTGAAATGAAGGGATGTTCATATATCCTGCTGACATCAGGAAAAACACAGCTGGGAGAAGACTTACATAAGTATTATAACTACATGAGCAGTACTACATTGAGTATCACTTTTTCATTTATTTATTGTCTACATTTATGGAAAACAAGGCATTTAGGCTGGAAGAGCTTGTCTAGCTTATTTTTGAGCTTGTTTTCTTGCATGGGGAAAACATGACAGACCAGCTGATGTACAATAAAACACTACATATCCAACCAAGAGTGTATTGCTCAGAATTCTTCTGCCTACTGTGCACCCTTTTCCCGTTCCACAATGTTCTTCCATGTGGGAATGTGGAGGGCTCAATATTCAGCTAAAGTGTATGATATGCAATAACTCTCTTTTTTTCTTTCCTGTCTCTCAGTGCAACTGTGACATCTCCACTGCATGAGAAACTCATGCAGGGATCACATAGGAATTGTACTGAAAACAGAAACTTATAATTTTGTTGCAGTTACACATACTTTGAGGATTTATTAGGAATTAGCTTGTTTATCATACATAAATGTCTTCTCAAAATCAGGTATTTCTTTTTTAAAGGGAAAAAGCAAGCAAACATGCAAAAATGCTACTTTTCTTTCCTTAAATATTTTCAGAATAAAATCCACATTTTCTAACAAAAAATAGTATTGATAACTGCTATGGCTTCTCTTTCTTCACTTTAAGATGGCTGCAATTGTGAAGTTAGGAATCGTGACTGGTGCAGCCTTCAAAAGATTCTTTTCCTCCCAGTTTGCTTAATAGTCTCCTGGGAAATTTAGTTGTGTTGGGATGCAGTTATGTAGGACGGACACATTTTAAATGGTTCCATAGCAAATACTACATTTTCTAAAGTGAAAGAAACCTGAAAAGGTAATAGGCAACAATCATTACAATGGTAGGTCAAAAGATGCTGAAATCCCAATTCAGTGCTGCTACAATTAAGTGCAGGCTGTATTCCTCTGCTGTATGTGGCCACCAAGCATATAATAAAAATAGAAGAAGGGTCAGAGGAAGCTATAAAGTAATGACATGAGATCATTCAAAGCTTATGCAGCCATTTGGAAGTCCTAGTTTGAAATGTCTAACCAGCTGAAATCAGTACTGTTTGGGGCATTTTTTGAATACTCAGAGGTACTGAAATGTCAGATGCAAGCTTAAAAAAGAGATGCCAAGTTAAGGTGCAGGAAATTACTAAGGGAGTGAAGAGATGAATAAATACCACTATAATACTATGCATTGCTGAAATATAATTACTTGTGTTTGTTAAGGTTAATATTCTCTTTTCTAGATAAGCTGCACAAGAATGAGTTGAACATTAAGCCTAAGGTAAAAGTCAGTCACTGAATAATATTGCTTTTCTGATGCTGGAAACTCAGTGTGAAATGTTTTTTAATCATGCCATTAACCCACAGCAGACAGGTACAAATCAACAGAATGTATACAGCAGTGCCTTCTGTTTACCAATGACGGATAATCCCAATTAACAACAAATCAATTGTCAGTGATATATTATTAGAGAGGGGAGCATTTTTTTTTTTTTTGGATAAAACTGCTTAAAATAATGTATTTAGGTCAAGCTTGGGGAGGCAGGCATTAATCAGAAATACGAAGAGTGACCTGTTTAAAACACTGCAGAACCAATCTTCCCACAAACAAAGAGGCTATGACTATGTAGCCAGGTAAAGAGTAGTTCTGGCTGCACTGGCCCCCAAAGCTACATTTTTTTTCTGTTAATAGTGTGGGTGAATAAATTAAGCTGACGCTCAAGGTCAAAATGTTCATGTTTTAAATATTTCAGAGCATAAAACACCAACAGAGCAGTTGGATGGGGTGCTAACCTGCCTTGGCTGGATAGGGACAGACTGCATTGATAGAACCATGCACCAGCCTTCACAGCTTCAGAGCTCAACCTGTAACTCCCTCTAACCATGTATTCTTGTGTGAATAGTACAAGTGGTTGGTGAATCTGACTGAAAAATGGGTTTGGATAATCACCTAACTGACCGTAGCCTCTCCCTTTGAGAGGTTTCCTCTACAAGGCTGATTTGACTCCCTCCCGCCCCCCCAAGAAATGAATACACATACTTAAGTATTAATTAACAGCCCTTGATTCAGTCTAACAGGAATGTTCTTGTACCATACTGATCTTTTTTTTTTTTTTTTTGGCTGCAGGAAACAGGAGAATAACTGAAGGCTGGACTTCTTGACCAAGTCTGTTCATTCAGGTCTGTCCTGTGCCTCATGACTGATATTAACAGTCTTTGTATAATTGATCATACGGCAGGGGAAGGAAAAAAAAAAAGAAGTTCAGAGATCCTAAATTAAGTTCCCAGAGTACCCTGAATCCTTTATCGAAATGTAGGATCCTTGATTTAAAAAGGTGTAAGGAGTTATGAGGGGTTATTTTATAGATGTCCTTATCGGTATTCCACTAAACTAGTATCTCAGTGGACTGTTCCTAACTGCATCCAGTGTTAGAAACTCCACAGTCTCCCTAGGTGATCTATTCCATTGCTGCTTCATTACTCTTAGGATTAGAAAGATTTTTCCTTAGAAATTATTTTTGCTTTTTTCCTTTTGCAAGTAACAATATCTCATAGGACTACTGTGAGAAGCCATAGTCACCATAGACCTGGAGAACATTTTCTTCCTTTCCCTTTTTGTAAACCATACAATCCTTTAATTTTTTCTTTGTCCTTTAGCCTATAAAACCCTAATTCTCTCCCTTGTCCCTCACAGGCAGTGTACTAGATCCCCAATCATGTTATAGCCATCTGAATTTTTTCCTTGTGGTCCTGAACCTTTTCAATACAGAACGCCCAAACTCCATTCAGTGGTCCCCCTAACTCCTCATCAGGTCTGAGCAGAGTGAGACGATCGTATCAAAACTGCAGCATGCATAACAACTGCTATGTATCCAAATAAAGCATTCACTTTTCTTTCACAAGGTGGTGTTACTGTTGATGCTGGTTCAGTTTGTATTCCACTATATAGCTCTTCTTGTTCAGCCATCTTGTTGTTTCCCATCCTGTGTTTATACAACTAATTATTCCTGCCTAAAAGAAAAACTTTATACTCACTAAGCATCATTCTACCCTTTGAGATATCAGTTTGCTGAGAAGGTTTTGAATTCTGATCTTATTCTCCAACATACAGTCCCTTCTCTCATCATGTGGCTCTCGAATGTTAATAAATGTGTTGTTTTAATCAGTAAGATCAACAGTGAAGATATCAAAGAACTTAAAAATCATGGTTCTCCCTAGATTAATCCTATTCAATGCTTTCTTCCATTTTGACAATGAACTTCCATTTTGAACAATGAATTTGATAGATACAATTTGAAGTGCAGTTTACCCCTACCAAATAGTACTTCTATCAAAATAATATTTCCTTAGATTTATTTTTAGAATGGATTGTGACTACTTGGTCATGATGTATAACACCTCCTGTTTTCATCATTATCCTTGTTATGCAGAATTTGAAGAAAAATATTGGTTTGGTTTTTCCCAGCTCCTTGTTGTCTTGCAAATAGTTAGCTAAATTATTTGTTCCAGATTCTTCTGAGAAATTGAAAATAACCTGAATGGTCATCAGTTTTCTGACTTTTCTTGTTTTCCTAACTCCTTGACCTCTTTAAAGGTTGACATGATGTTTGCCTTCTAGCATCCCATGAGTCTTCGAAGGTAATCAGAAATGTTTCTGAGATTTCTTCAGCTGAATAACAGGGCTTAGTGAAATTTAAAACAATGAAGCATTGGATACTCTGAAAACCACCAGGAAATGGACAGCGAAAATCATGCGAAGAGTTAATACAGTACCTTCTTAAAGCAGCACATCCAGGACAAGGGGAAATGGGCACAAACTGAAGTATAAGAGGTTTCAGTTGAACATGAGGAAGAATTTCTTTACTTTGAGGGTGACAGAGCACTGGAACAGGCTGCCCAGGGGGGCTGTGGAGTCTCCGTCCCTGGAGATATTCAAAGGCCACCTGGATGATGTCCTGTGCAACCTGCTCTAGGTGAACCTGCTTTAGCAGGGGGGTTGGACTACATGATCTCCGGAGGTCCCTTCCAATCCTTGCCATTCTGTGATTCTGTCTAATTAAGACCTTTGGGTTTTATGTTTAAAATGTTATAAAAATAAAAAAATGAACTAGAGTGCTTCATAAAGTAATTTAAAATGCAAATGTAAAGAACATTTCACTTTCTTCTAGGCATTTTCCTTCATGGTGCAAGGGAATATACATGAGAACTGGAGTTGGTAAACAACCAGTTTACTTTCATAAAGTTTAAAAATATATGTATATAATCACATTTTTAATAAATACTTTATAAGTTTTAACTGTTTATGGTATGTAACCTAGAGATTTTTTTTTTTCACCTGCAGGAGCTGCTTGAAAAATTGTATTAATACCATTAGCTTGGGAATATTTTTACATTTTATTCCTTGCATAGTTCTTTATTAATCATCTTCTTTCTGAATGTAACAAATACATCTGAAAGAGGAGTGAATATATTTAAACTTCATTCAACAGTTTGAAACACATTTTAGTAAATTTCCTTGTTTATTGACCACCTAGTAACATGAGTGCAGCTAATGGTCCTTCAAAACTATTTTGTGCTTAGTGATTAGTCATTTTTGACTACACAACAGGAAAGACTTTCAAGGTGGCTGGATTTTCAAGGTATAGATTATTGCTGCTGTTGAATACTGGACTCCTTTTATGTATCTCAAGTTGGGCATGCAACAATTGACTTGATAATTTCCTTTTATGCTATCTGATTTTAAACTGAAAGAGGACAATTGTGAATGCAAATGCCAACCAATGGGGTGCCGACCTCATGAGAGTGGTATGATTCGCAACTCGCACAATTTCTCCATTCTGCATCAGCTTTGTGTACCACACAGCAGAAACAGGTTCATCTTGTTGGAAAGCAATTTAAAAGTTTTCTCCGTAAGGCAATCATATTACCATACTTATTTGCTGCTGTATTTTCTCTGCCTCGTTTGCCCTGCTCACATCTATTACAGCTGGTGATACTGGGGAAGAAGGGAGTGGAGGAAGAGAGCAAAGGAGGAGGGGGCAGGAAGAAAAAAGGGCTATGAAATTTTTACGTTCTTTTATCAAACCCTGTATATTGGGGGTTAAAATATATTTTGCTGAATGAATTTTGGTGTGCTTTGATGCATCTATAATCCCAGCACACTTATCTGAATAGGTATTATGGACTAAAAAGCTGATTATTTTCTGCTTAGCCGAGTGAACTACAAGGAGAAGAATAATTCTACAACCTTAAAGGCAATGGTCTGAAGAAAAACAAATAGCAGAAAGTAATCATGGAAGGGGCAAAAGGAGATCAGCCATTCTGCTAAGGAGGAAGCAGTCTTCAATTAAATATCTATTCATTGGTAATGAATGCCAAATAACATTAAATAAGCATTTAACAGAATATTAATCACATACTTAAGGGCTAATTGCAGTATATTAACAATTAATGGCCCTTTAAGAAACTAAATATACTATGGCATGTAGTAAGTGTTAATTGAAAGCTATTTCAGGAACTTTATTTTGCTTTTCTTAATTGGACAGTGACACAATATAGTGTTACTGAGCCCTTCTGTCCTTATCCTTTGAAGTCATGCAGTTGCTGCTATGCTGCCGAAAACAGCAGCAGCAGATTTCAACCAGTTGTGTTCCAGGAAAAAAAAATCAAGTATGTTTTTTATAAATAAGGCCTGCTATAATCCTTACTGATAGCACATGTGTTTCTTGTCCAGTAACTTTAGTTCACCCTACAGGGATGATGACAGTTTAAGAGAGCTACTCTATATGTTTAAACCTGTCTTCTAGCAATTATTCACCAGAGCTACATCGTCCCCCTAGAAGTTACTGAAACATTGCTGTGGAGAGCTCTGAAGCTGACACAAGGCCAGATGATAAACCTAATTTCAAACACAGGTTTATGCTGTAGTTGTTGAGACTGCTTGTCTTGATGTATCACAGAAATAATCTTCATGATGTTGGAATGTACTTGCAATAACCTGTAAGCCTAGTTCTCTATCAAAACCTCTAAAAGAAGAAAGGAACAGAAAATTAAAAAAAAAAAAGAAAGAAAGAAAAAGTGTTTAACTTAAAGCAGGGGAAATAATGGAGAAGAAAGTGTAGAGGGAACAAAACAGGGATCTAACAAAACTGGAGTACATGGGGTAATTCTTCAGTTTTCTCTAAGAAGGTAATGAGACCCAAATCAGAAAGTTCCCTCCTCTGACAAGATAAAATATTATGTGGAATTTTTGTGAGTCTCTTTCCTCTCAGACCAGGGTGTCGCATACACAAACAGTTCCCCATGTGACTCCACACCAGGGGGTTGTGTTATACCCAGGGTAACAGAGGCTGTAGATGGGTGCTGCCATCAAAAGAAGCTGCCTCATTTTTCCACTTGGTCCCTTGTTCTCATCCAGTCACTGTTCTTTCCTGTGCACCAGCAAAATTATTCACATAGTAAGAGAACTGATCCAGATCAAATAGCATCAGAGGAAGATTAGTTCTAACTCACGTCATTTCCCGAATCAAATTAAGAAAATCCCAAAAGTTCTTTGTCTAACATGGCACGACTAGATTTTTCTAGTGACAGACTGAAGCTCAGACTTTAGGTTAGACACCCAGTGTTCCCCGTTTATTGCAAAAAAATAGTTAGCATAGCACCAGCTGTCTGCAAATGCCTTCTGACTCTCCATTACTCTTGTAGCAAAGGAGCACAGCATATAACGGTCAAGGAAAGACATACTTTGTGTTGAACAAAAGTACTTCTCAAGTGGAAGACACAGAAGAAAACAATGTGTAGTAAGTCTAAGACAAGGCATGTTTTTTTAGGGGCTTATCACTGCAGTTTCAAAAGTTTACTGAGGCTGTTCACTAACCTCTAGCAGTAATACAATACCAGAGCTCAGCAGGTCACTGTATAGAACATTTCTACATCTCTTTTTAGAGTAATTATGTTGTACAGGAACTTAGGACTTCATCCATGTGAGGATTTTTTTCCTCTGCTTTTGTTATGATGATTGTCACGTTCTTACTTCAGTAAAGAAGAGATACTAAAAAAAATCCTTGCCACCAACCTCTTGGCATATGGGTTTGTAAGTGAATGACTAAAATGGTAATATTCTAAAGTGAAAATTTATTGCCAGCAGGTTTATAATCACGAGGTGGTCATGAGTCTACACTTTGCTTAGCAGGCTATTGATAGTAGCTGGCCATTTATTCTCCCACTACTTTGGGACCTGTACTTCAGGAGATATTTTCAAGTGTTTTCCTTATTTTGGATGTGAGTTCTGGGTTTGAGTCCTGATTCCAGCTTTTCACAGCTTCATTTCATTTAGTGTTCTTAAAATATTTAAGATATTTGTGGACTTCAGTAAAATATATATTCTTTTTACCAAAGATAGGTTTCATCTTAGATTAAATACTGAGATGGTGTGAATAGGTACAATTACCGTAACATCAGAAGAGTCATACTATTTTGCACAAACTAAAGATGCGTCCTTTCATTTTTCATAGCTAGTAATTATAGAATGTATAATATCTCAAAAGAACCTACCTAAAATTTTAGTCAATTACATTACCCTGAATAATGTTTTGCTTTTACAATTTTGAAGTGCTTTGCTGGACTAATAGGGTAAATTATTTCCACAGTAAAAGACACTGGAAGATGTAAGTCTATTTGGGGATTGGGTTTTTTTTGGTGTGTAATTGTAGTATGCAACACTGGTATGAAACAAAAACATCAGCCAAATACAAAAATACATTAAAAACATGTTCCTAAATATATGCTTTAAATTGTAGGCCAAAACAGTGCTTATGCACAAAGTAGTAGACTGTAGTTTATGTGTGTTAGCATCTATTATTTATATTTTTATTAATTTATTTATCTATATGAATATATTGTACATCCTGTGAAACTGAAGGAAGCAACAAACTGGAAAATATAAAAAAGGTATGAAATTAATATATGCCATTCATCTCCACTTTTTGGCATCAGATATTGAGAGGTAGAAAGTGTCTCTGCCCACTCAGGGGTTTTTAACTGACCATGGTAGCTTATTAATTTTATTTTTAATGTTCTCCTTATCACATATTCTAAAGTGTATATATTTACATATTCAGTTCAAGAATATTAACATCATGCATTTTCTTATGGGCAATTCTGAATGTTAATGTCACATTTAAAAGCCACGTTCAAACTGTGGCCACTCTACAGAACACAAAGAATACTCATTAACATATTATCTATTATCAGCTTCTTCATCTAGGTTTATCTGTCTCCATCTGCCTGTCCCTTTTTAAACCAGTTCCTACTATAAATCCAATTTCTGTGAATGGGAAATGAGACCAAAGTAACATGGTATAGGATGATCTCTGCTCCAGGATGCCCAGAAGAGACTGAACTAATTGAAAAAGTAGGTGAGGTATAACAGCAGTGATGGGGAATACTCACGGTAGCCTTTCTCTGATTTTGTTGAGGAAATGTTCACAATAAATTAAAGCTGACTTCTCCAGGTGCTCTCTACCTGCCTCTTCCTGTACCTACTGATGAAGGATTATAAAATAAATTTTTTAAAAAGTCACTTCCTAAAGGAACCCAGGAACTTACTGTGAGAATTTGCATATCTCTGTACCAAAAGAGACAAATCCAACCTAGAACTCAACTATAGGCAGCTACTTTCATCCCCATTAAGTACCTTTAAGATCTTGGCTATCAACCTCTTCCTTATTTCTCCACATATACAAAACATATGACATATATAGATACATACTGTTATCTATAGTTAATAAAAGATGCAAGAATAGTTCAGCAATGCTTTTTCTTCATATTGTTATCCTTTTTATTACAGGTGCAAAAAATGTTTCTGACTGAAAAGTCCTGCCAATGATATTTGACTGCAGCATAGTGGCTCTGTACAGCCAGTAGTGGTGAATTATCCCACGCAACAAAAAAGGGCAGGGTCAAGAAGGGTAACAAATTCATCTGTCAAAAATGTCCTCTAGATCAATGTCAGCTTCGCTCTACCAAGCATTGTATGTGACCCCAAACAGTCTACACCATTGCTGAAGCAGTTCTTTGCTATTATTTTTTTAAAAACTTGAACTAGGAATAGAACTGCTTCATCTTTTTTCTTTCCAAAAATGAGATCACTTTTTTTCTATGTTTTAATTTTCATATAGGTCAAAGCTTTTGCTGTTTACCGTATAAGCTCATAATAACTGGCAGGTGTTGGGGATTCCAGCAACTGCAATTTCCAGAGTAACTTGCATTAAAACTGTGTATCTCTGACAAGGGTGTTGCTTCTTGTGCTGAAAATAGACTCAAGGACAGAAGGCACCCAACGCACTGATTTCCAGGGCATGATCTTAATGACTATTATTCTGCCAGCCTAGTAAAAAAATAAACAATTTTCTAATACATAAATACAAAAGCATTAAGTTCATCTTATGCTCCAGACCCAGATTCCTGTATTGCCCTACCAAAAATTCCAGCAGTGCCCTCTGGTATTGAGAGATGACTAGTCCAGCTGTGGGCAGCTGGGCCTCGTAAATGTACTAAGCGTTCAGTACTGGCACAGGCTGCATAGACTGCGTTAGGAGCTCCGCAACCTATTGCAAACCAAGCTTTAGCCAGTAGCACTTCAGTAGCACACCCAATGAGAGAGCAGATGGAGAATGAGAGCTCTGAGCCTTCGTTAACTTGGTTTTATCTTGGCATGAGTTGTACAATTGCACCTGACCTGCCTACCCTTTTCCAAATGAAATCTCCTCTCATCCCTCATGTTTGCTGCCTGGACAAGGATTCTCTTTCCTCATGAGGACTGTCTGATTTTCTTCTGTCCCCATCTGATTTATGCTCTTCCTCTATTCAGTCAAGAATATTCATTATCTTCATTTGTACCTTCTAGAAGACAGCAGGGAGGAGAGATCCCAGTAGGGAGAAGAGTCATGGTTTAGAGTCGTTGAAACCAGGGTTTACCAGAAAAGACAATCCCACTCCATGGGATGAAAATAGATCATTCAATTGATCCATGAGGATAGCCTGTATCCTCTGTGAGTTTTGAGGGAATGCACCATCTTCAGATCCTTTGGGTACTAAAATCTTAAAAAACATTTTCTATCAAAAAGCTTAAAATCATAGTTTTGGAATTATTTGTATCTGCTTGAATGTGAACAGAGTATTCAGAGGGACTGTAGAAAACATATTTGACACATAGGCACTATCCTGTACACTATCAATAAATACAATTTTCCTGAGTTCAGTTTTTAAGAACTAGAGTGAAGCTGAATTATTCTGGGTGAAGTTTTGCAAAGAAAATGCAACGTGAAGTCTTCTTCACCTATAGATAACATTTCAAACAAAGTAATTGAAATATGACTCAGTTGTGAACAGAAAACAAAGACTTGTAATGGTTTTCTGATACTTAATCAGTAGTGAATGGTACAGCAGTCACACTTAGCGTAACAAAAAGGAGAAGATACACCAGATGGTCCAGTCTTACACTGATTTTTCTTGCCCTGCTTGTAGAATGATCTCAGGAGACATCTTCCACTATTTGAGGAATGAAGAAGTAATAGTGGATGTTAGATGATCATGTTTTAACATTAGCAGTTTTCTATTTCACTTGTGTCTTTTACATCTAGCTGCAATATATCACAGGATGATGTACTAAAAAAATCCCCAAGGACTCTGTATTCTGCAAGGAAACTACACAGAACTTTCAAAGCTTTTGCCTACAATTTTAAATATGCAGTGTTCAGATAATAATAAAGGAAATGTCTTTTCATACAGGACTTCTGTTGTTGTTGTTAGCTGCTCTGTATGGAATTGTAGGTGGATAAAATGATGGTATTGTAAGTGTCCTTGAAAGTAAACTTTAAAATTGTACCACCCTCATTAAAAACAGCTAGGCTTATGAAGCTTAATGCTCTCACAAACAAATCAGGGGGATTAATACTGATTCATCATTAGCATCTTTCATTTAAAAAAATAAATGCCTCCAGAAGACATAATGTCATTTTAGGGTCAAACCACTGACAGGACAGAGAACATGGGTTTTGAACTCCTAGACATTGTTTATACAAAGATATATATATATACTTGTATGTATGATTTTATGATTGTGATTGACCACTCTTTGCTTATTTACTCAGCACTGACTCTATCCTTGACCTTTTGCACAACAAGCAGATATCAAAACAACCCATTCCCTACAGGGTTTACAATCTGGAAGACACATATATGCGATAAGACACACTAGGAAACCCAGAAGATATGTTCCCTGTAAATGATAGGGGCGGATTGGGTTGTGTTATTGATTTTGATTTCTGGTGTGTTCCTCACATAGAGATGGGAAAAAGCAAACGTCTGCAGAGTCCTCTGAAAGTAGGTGGCAGGAAATATCAGATGTTCCTGTGCTTTGTCTTGACTACATGAGGTGAAGTTTTCCAGTGGTGTTAACAGCTAATTCATTAGGGTCCTGCATCTTGCTTTTCAGAATAAAAGAAAAGTTAATAATTATACCTGGTTTACTTGTAAGTTGAAGATTTTCTACAGTTTCAGCATCAATATCAACTTAACTTGCTGGAAAAAGAAAAAAGATTTTACAAAATTCTTAGACATTGACAGCTACAGGCCAACTAATACCTAGCATCCTATCATCTAGGACTTTTGTCAGAGAGAGCGAGAGAGAGAGAACAAAGACCAAACCTTACTGTTGGGAAATTGAATATGCAATATAAGCTTCAGCAATGATGGAGAATAATTTTGCCATACCATTCATCTCCTATGAAACTTCAGTGATAGTTTCTTTGAGGTAAGAAACGGACTATCTTTTCCTTGTTCTGGATGTAAGCAAGAAGAGCAAAAGTACACACATACAGATACATATTTATGAAATTAATTTAACTGTACAGAAAAACTTGGGTCTGAAGGTTAGATGTTTCCTATGATTAGCTGAAGTTAATAGGAGGGACCAGATGCTTCATATCACTGCTAAATTAAGGCCTTCTTATGGCACCTGGAGGGGCAGTGATATTTTATCTCAATGTTTTTTCTCATTCTTTCTGATAAAAAATATGATGTGAAGATAGGGACTAAATATATATTCTGGAAAACTTGCTTATAGCCTGAGGCAATTCAAAGCTGATAAAGCACATACTACTTGGTAGAGAAAAGGAAAATATAAGTGGACAACAGGATGGCAGCCCATGCCATCAGTTCGCCTCAAAAACAAATTATGTGTACTCTGCTAAACTACATTTATGATTTCTGTCTTCATTTCCCTGACATTTAGCACCAAATACTAGAAGTGCCAAAGCCTTGACTCTTCTCTCTGTTGCCACCTTTCCACCAGTTCTTGAGATTTGTTACCATAGCTGTCTGTGGACGGTTCATTGGGAATGACACTGCTGATCTACACACCAGAAAAGTCCAGACTTGATTTGGTTTGGGTTTAATGTTGCTTTAAAGGAAAAAAAAAAACAAAAAAAAACCCCTCATATGACTGGATAATTAAATGTAATTTCTAACCTGGAGAAAGAGAGATACAAAGTTAGAGTATGTTTTCTTTCAGCAGTGACATTCTGTGTACTTCACTTGGAAGCAAAGCTAGCTGAGGCATAGACATGCAGTACACCAGCGTTACATGGTAGCTATCCAAATGTATGTGCTCATCCCAGGGTAGGCATGAGGTAACTTACTTTCACTGAGATGTTGCCAAAACAATGTCATGTGACATCTATAAAAGTGCACTAATTAGGAAATGACTAATCATGACTTGCACATCATTATAAGCGTATTAAAATAGTGTAACTAAAAAGCATATATACATGTTTTGCAACACTGTGAATGTCATTTTATATACATATGTGACCAATGTGACCACCAATTGGGAAAATGAAGATTAGTATAGTTAAACATAGAAAACATTCAAGTAACAAGAAGTTGCCACAGGAAAAAGTAAGTGCACAGCACAGAAAGGATGGCTGAGAAAACAAATGAAAAGGCGATAAGCAATATCAAAACCATCGCTAGCTGCATAAAAACATCAGGCCTAAGTGAGAAAAAATAATGAACGAGGACCACCAAGGAATGCAGCCATCGGTGCTAACTAAACAATTATCAGATCTCTATACTCACACGTAATTTGGTACGTAATAATTGTTAGTACTGTATATGTACTGATGAAGATGAATAATGTGTAACCATTTTCAAGTAGTGTGCTCTTAATGATTGAATTAGTAAAGTTCAAAGTTTAAAACTGTCCTGTTTTGTCTGCCTTCTAAGCTCCCATCACAGTGATGTCTGAGTCCTTGCTATACATAAATATACTCAAGGGCAACAGAGGGATAAACCAGATTCCACTCAAGTGCTTTCTGGGACTATGCAGAGTGTTTCTCCTTGGCCACAATGTGCAAATTTTTTAAGGGAACACTGTGTTTATTGTATGTACTACAGGAAGTGTGAAACAACACTTCCTAAGAGGGAGGACTAGAGTATTCTTCCAGTGCAGTGATTTGTCTCTTGGAGCATTAAAAGTCATAAAGAACAGTCTGAAAAAAACCCTACTGTTTCTGCTAAGACAACATAATTCTACACATAAAACCACAAACCTATCTATTTCTTCCCTGCCCTGTCATTTCTGACCCTTCCCGTCACAGGGGAAACCTCTTAGACAGGATTTTGCCTGATCTTTACAGAAATCGCTCAAGGAAAGACAGGTCACAGAGGGAATGGCTGGGAACTTTCCATCTTCCCATTGCAATGGGAAAAACAAGTAGCATACTGGACTTAGCCTTAAGAAGATAAATAAATAGAGACTGTTTTCCCTTTGTGGCTGAAGAAGATGGGCAAATTCTTATTTATATGCCCTTCAAGATGGTTTTTGATTATATGCTCCATTATTTGGATTATGATGCCAACATACTTCATAGTTACTGAATGAAGTTTATCAATAAATTATGACAAGTACAGGCAGAAATCCACAAGCACAGAAAGACAAATTGAGTTGTTGGTGCAATTCCATTCACTTCAGTGGGACTACACCAGGAGGCGAAATTGTCCCTCAGCATTATTTAAGGTTCAAAGAGTGCATTTAAAACACAATAAATGGATAATGTCCAACTTGGGCACTTTATAACCAAGTTTTCTTGCTCTCTTGGGGGATGATCCAGAGTCAGTGAACTGTTATAATCTTTCATTTTTCATTGGTACTAACATATATCACTACGTACCCAAAGTACTCTATATGAAAAAATCAATAAATGCAATGCTTAGATGATAAATGTTTACAATTTACTTTTCTGTTGCTACCATGTCCTAATAAAAACACTACCTTTAAAAGAAAGTGAGGTTACACTTACAAAAGGGAAAGCTGTTCCTTCTTCTTAAGTACAAAACTATGCTCTAGCAAATATATTTTCTTGCTTTTAAACACTAGGACATATGGGTGTTTGGAAAGAATTAAGACTGGCACAAAGAAACGATGGCTAAACTTTACATTTTTCATTGCCTTTTGAAAGGTGTTAGGCTGAGGATTGTGTGCTTAAGGCTGAGAGAAAAAGTTGGCCTGAACTTCATTTTCCCTTGGAATCTGTGATTTATGTGTGTAACAAAGCAAGTAGTAAATGTGAATTAATTCAATTGGTTATTCTGTCCCTCTGTCTCAAAAGACCTTTCTTGCTGATGAAATATCTCAAAAGCTAAATAACCCAGTGTCACCGTATTTTATGTGAAATGGCAGCAGAAAGCTTCACGTTTCATTTGAAAAGCAAGACAACATGATATGCATTTACAATGTGACAAAGATTTTTTTCTGACTTACGTATATCTTCCTTTTTAACTGACACAGTCAATTCACCATTGAATCATCAGGTGATACACCACACCAGAGATAAAGAAGTAGCTCACTCTATCTCTTTTCCCATATGATTTCTTTTAGTTTATGCATTTGCTTTTGGACCATTTAATACTTTGGTAGATGTATGGCATAGTGGTTTTAAGTGAAGTGTAAACAAGGGGGAAAAATGTGGAGTGATTCTATGAAAACAAAAATTCCTGTAGTGACATCTTTTTAACCCATAATTTGTACATCATACAGTGTTCATCATCCCACTTAAGAACCTGTAATTATAACTCTCTTCACAATAATTCTATCTTTAGCATTATTGCTTTTTTTTCCTGAAAAATCATTTCTCTCATTGGAAAAAAAACACCATGGTGAATCTCCATGTCCTATCCTGACAGAAGTATAGCTTCATCTAGACACCATTAATAGAGTGGGAGTATACAGGTCTCTTGGTCTGGGCCGTAGAGGCACTCTGAAATCATTTTGTAAAGAAAACATTGACTAGCATAAAGGTGTTGCTTCACCTACTCTGAGTAAAGACTGCTTCTGAAGCAGGTCTTCTTTTTACAGTGTTGGCTTATGATTTTTTTTTTCAGCTTCCCACATTTTATACAGAAATGTTGCAATACATTGTTCCCCCCTCTCAAACTGGAAGAGTTTATTTAATTAAGGTCTATGGCAAAAAGTTGTATTTGAAAATTTGGTACGTTGCAGAATTGTATCTCGTTGCTAAAAAAAAAAAGTCATTCCATATTTTCCTCTCATTACAATCTATTGAAAAGTGCCTGCATTGCAAGAGGCTGAGACATTGGAAAATGTCAGTGTTTTACATTTTTAAGGTGGTCATGCTTAGAGAAACTCTGGTTGTTCTTTGTTCATTGTTGTGTCATTTTGCCCCAATATGGAGCACTGTAGGAATGATGATTTGCTCTGAATAAATTAGTTCATTTAGCAAATTTTGGAGACTCATAACACTAAAACTAAATGGTAAAATGAAATCAAGTCTTTGAGTTGGTCAGTAACGATCAGCGAATGTGAGAATATCACTGAAAGTATCTGAAACAGTTAAGCAGGTGAAAAATATAGCGAATCTCTCAGTTCAAAATGGCATGTGAATATTTTTGTTGTAACAGAAAAGCAATAAGTAAAACCACTGTATTTAAACTACAAGTACTTCCAGAAATTACAATTAAATTTGAACCTCATTATCTGTGCAAGGAACATAAAGAGAAATGTATATAAAATCAAGTTAAATGGATTAAGAACTACTTCACTGGTAGATTACAAAAGTTATTGTAAATGGGAAATAATCATACACAAAGTAATTTTTTTCCTCAGTGATGTCTTAGATTTATTCTTGGCTTGGTGCAGTAAGTGTCTTCAGCAATATTTATACAGAAAATAATAGTTTTCTGGATGCTGGTAAAAATTTGCAATGACATGAAAGTGTGTGGAATGTTAAATAATGATGGGACTAGCTGTTGGTCTAAAATGTGGATTTCTTTGAATAACTGAAGCTTTAATGTAGCCAAATACAGGTCCAGACACCAGGAAATAAGACTGTAGGTCATACTTATGAGAAGAGCTGCATTCTGGATTGCAGTAACATTGAGAGGGATTTAAGGGTCAAAATAGATAATGAAATGAAGAGTGAAATGCTGTAACTTAAAGGGTGAGCATAATCCCGGGTTATGGCAGCAAGGAAATATCAAACAGGAGAAAGGAGACTGCTTCATTAATGGCATTCACTGCAATATACTATTACTGAAGCACTTGTGTGCAGCTAAGGTGTTTTCTCTTTAAAGAAAGCCTCAAAGAGTTGGCCAAAGTTTTACATGACAGCCATGAAAGAATATTAAACAAACAAAACCCACAAACTTATTTCATAACACTCCTTTGAACCTCAAAGTTGGTATAATCAATCAATCAGTCAACCAATGTGACTCAGTCCTGGTCTACAGGAAGATATGTGAGGAACTGAACCAGACTTAATGGCCAGTACAAGAAAAAAAAGATGAACTTGTGGCTGAAGTCTGAAACCAGGAAGATGAGACATCAGTGCAGTTAATTGCTAGAAACAAAATATCTGGACATATGTTGAATGTCTTCAGCTGGTACAAATTTCAAACGAGGCTGGATATGCTTCTAAAATGTATGTTGTAGCCATATACTTTAGAGGCTTGAAACAGTTTGAGGTTTGGTTCTACAGCCTGGAAGTTAGATTAGTGGAATAAAATGGTCTGTATTTGCCTTAAAAAAATTATGAGGAGAATGTACTTGAGTCTCCTGGATGTAGTCTAAGATGTTCCTCCATGAGAATGAAAAATCTGGCGAGCAACAAGCTGGTTCTTCCAGGATATCCCAGTAAATGGGTAATGTTTTCATGTAAATTTAAGGTGATAGAACTAAAGTGTCTCATCATCTCTGATCTAAAACAAAGGAAAGGAATACCTATGGTTTGTTTGGAGAGAAACCTCTACGACTGATTAGAAAGGAAATAGTTGTTAAGCTTTTGAAGTTAATTGTTGTCCTCCTACACTTACAAAAGATTCACCCTACATCTGCTATATCATTCTATTTCTGATTATGAATCTTTTCCAGCCCACCACAGACTATTCTCTATAGTGAATTTAGCTCTAACTTGAAATTTCAAAGGTAGTTTAAATGGAGTTTTGTGTGGCAGATTTTCATTAGAATGAGAACTATTACTATAGGTTGAAATAACCTACATATTTTTAGTAGTGTGACCAAATTCTCTGCCCAATTATATCTTTCCTTTATCCTTTGGCCTTTAGAAAAGAACTTGTCTGAGCATGCAGTGGATCGGTCTTCAGAAGTGATCACCACCTAGAAAACAGCACAAACATGTTCCAAAAGGTCATTTAGTTTTTTTCGTTAGTTCTGTAATTATATTGAACTAAAGCTCCAAAACTGCACTGCAGTTTATGTTACTGCCGGGAAGATCACAATTATTTTTCTAATATCTCTATTTTCCTTCTTTGTCATTTTTGTCATGTATCTTACCTGTGACTCATGTAAATTTCATCTGGGCACTGGTGCAATTGTCTTATTTGTAATGTGAATCCTCTCGGAGCTGTAATATTCCATATAGATTCTTCAGGACAATTATTACATATAGAAAGAGAGCATCAGCTCACTATATTGTGAGCCATTTTTCCCTAGCAATGTATTTTTTGCATTGCCTACTAAATCATCAGAGATCAATGAAGTTGCAAACTACTTCCCTCTCTGTAGGTCTCTCTTTTCTGTTTCTTTTTCAGATTTGCTACACTTAAGTTAAAGTGAAAATTTTACAACAGTGTTTTAAAAATATCTGTGTAGCTCCATGTGGTGGTTTCAAATTCCCAGAATAAGTTAGCATGTTTCTTTAGGAACAACGAGCAAACCTCCAAGTTGCTGCGTAGTCTGCAATGACATCTGGTAATCTAGAGATATTACTTTTTTGAATTTTGTTGGTGGAGTAAATGAGTGCTTTTCTTTGCACAAAGAAGTAGATGTCATCTTCTCTACACATTGAATGATTTATTTCTAACAAACTTATCACAAACAAATTTTCATACATTCAATGTCTGATGATAGGAACTATCACCTTTTACTTATTCTGTTTTATGGTTTCACTCGTGTTTTCTGTAGAAGAAATTATTTCAAGTAGCATCAATAGATATATTTCCCACTATTTGTGTTAATTTTAAATTTACCAGCTTGTACTAAAAGGAACATTTTTTTATGGAAGATGTTCATGCTAAGGAATTTTGAAGTGTATTAAAAGAAAAAGAAATCTCGCCTGATGTTATTAATGTAGAACACTTAGACTGTGCTGTCCATTCTTTTGTATTGATCTATGAAGCAGATTGCAATCATTTCTTGGTCCACATGGCTTACCACCATGGTCAGATTTTTCTAACCTCTTAGGCTGATAACTGTACACAAGTGTTGGAAAATGTGAACAACTTATGCAATAAATATGTAAATGACCAGATGTGCTTGTTGTTAGATCATCTTATGATCTTAAACTGCCTGTAGCACTGCATGAACACAGCGTATAGCATTTGGTCCTTTGGTGTGCTGGAGACTATGCTAGGACATCGTTTTTTTAAACCTGGTAGCAGGAACACAAGGGTTTAGACTTGGAGGAGCCAAGTTTGTCCTCAGCAATGCCTGATGAGGGCTGTGCTGTTTCACCCACACAAACTCAGGTGCTATATAGTTGATATTCACATCACTTAGGACTTCTCAGAGCCTGCAGCTTGTAAAATTGCTAACTTTCCTCCAGGCTTTCATGCAAAACCTTAATTGTTTTCTCTCTGTTCTAGTTCCTTTCTCTTTTCCCACTCATTAGTAAGTGGGCTGAATTCTTCCTGCCCATTCCCTGTCATCTCAATACTCAATATCACTCTGCAAATCCTTAGTAATGAGCTAAAGATGCAGCACACATGAGCAGGTGTGAAAGTACTAGGTACCTGAAATCCAACAGGACCTTTTCTGCCTCTCTCACTTTGGAGAGGAAATAACCAAAGCTGACATCATCACTCATGCACATTCAGTGACTCAGTGCTCAACTGTGTGTTGAGACAATTAATCTGTCAATAGACTTTAGCTACCCCTACTTTGTGAAAGGACAGTCTCAACCACTGGTTTACAGTGCTGAGGAAAAGAGGAGCTGGTAGCTTTTCCTGCAAGGCAGCAAGGTATTTTTCATCTCTTTACCTTCACTTTATGCATCATTTACAATCACTGGCCAGTGTGAAGGACACAATGGTCTTTTTTGGATCAGCAGTCCAAATATGCTTATGATTTAGAACACGTAATTACACTGTTATCTTCCATGTTTAAAATCGGACTTGGCCCACTACAGAATGAAGCCTTTAACACTTAGTGAAAGGATGTGAACTAACTTTGTTTTGTAGAACAGAAGATAATACTTGTGAACAGTCACTTCTTTTCCAAGCCTATAAAACCTGTAACTAATGTGCTAAAAATATCTCTGTAGTGCAATATTATGCATGTGGCAATTATCATGAAGGAATTTGATTATACTCATTCATATTAATGGAGCAGTTTTCATTTATAGGTTTGTAAACATTTCAAACTCTATTACCTAGCAGCATTATTTCGTTCTGTTGACAGAATATATTAACTTTTGTTTTATAGCCACAATGGAGTGCAGAAAGCAAAGAAGCCTATAGCAGACAAAAAATCAGTCTTGATTATAAAACTGAACTTCAACAGTAGCAGTACAGAAGCAGGTTCTCCTCAAAGGTGACTGCAATGGATCCAAAATCTACTTGTCATCCTCAACCATTGGCTGAATCCATCCTCCTTAGAATGCTAAGACTTTGTCATCATGGAAATCACTTATCGAATTGGCATAGTTAAGAATTTAAATTGTCTATTTGGAGAATTTATTTAATTGCAAATGGAGACCTTTAAAAACCTAGCTCACTACTGATGATATAGAAAATCCCCTGTGGATACTTGAAAACATGAAATTATTATGTAGGAAAAGTGTAACTGAGAAGGATGAAGAGGGAAGAGGGAAGTAATTTTTCATGATGGGTCAAAAATGAAGTTCATTTAAGTTCTGCAGTAGACTGAATTCTAGGACATCAGCAAAAAGTGCAGAAGTGACTCAGAACTGCTCAGAGCCTTGCTGTGGAAGCACAGCTGCAACGAAATTAATCTTGTTACAATGTTTCCTGACTTGTAGTAAGTTTAGCAATGTGTTTGTGAACACTTTTTAGTTGATAATGATTTCCCATTACCAATGATTTCTCCATTAAATCTGACAAGGTTAAAAAAAAGGAAAAAAAAGAAAGTAAAAGTAAATAAACTATTTGTTTGTGCTTGACTCTTTACTGATACCTTAAATTCAGGAAAAAAAAATCTACTGAACAAAGTAAAATAATGTGGTGTCAGACCCCAATGTTTTCATGGCATCAAAAAAGTCTGGTGGCTTCAATAATAGCTAAGTGAAAGCTTATACTTTTATAAAATTTGAGTGCAAGTTTCCAGAGGGAAATATTTCTGAGTAAAGTGAATTTACCCTATTTTAGGGTGGCATAAACTGCCTGATGTTTCAGATCTGTCCCAGTCATTTCAGTGGGAGCTCTGCCTGTTAGGTGCTTCTTCCAAAATGACCATCAGGTAAATACTTTCACAGTTCAGATTTTCTAGCATTCAGCACCATCAAACCAACCCAGGAACTGGTTTGCAGAAGTACAAAACTTTCATTTTACAACTTCAGTAAGATCTGGATTTTCAAAACTATGAATGCAACATAAAAATCTTGAATGTCCAATTTCTTATACAACAGAATCAGGAAAACTGTCTTTGGAGACTTGGAAGTCCAGTTGTCAGTGCTGATTTCTATAAAAGGACAGCCCTTATTTCAGTTGTTGTGTATTTAATTCCATTTTAATTCAACATTCCCTCCGAAACAGACAATACTGACTTCCCCCTTTTTGTCTATGGCTTATTTCAATACTATTCAAAATGCTTATGTCCATAGCTCCATTAGTCCAATAACACAGCTAAAAGCAAAGCAAAAGACTTTCATAAGACATAATGTTGTCGATAAACATGAGCCCTTCTTATTTTATAAAATCGTCATAATTAAGCTTAAGTGTTGCAGCTGTGGTCCTTAATCTAAATATTTATAGTTATTACTAATATAAAATATTAGGGATAAAGCATAGATATACACATTATTAAAGGTACAAGTAGTGCACGTAAAACTACTGACAACAATTCTTTCTGTTTCTGTAACTTATGGAGGTTTTGATCTCTGACTCAATTCCTTTAACAAATTATTCTTCTTGTAGTTAAGACTTTCTGAAAAAGCTGGCAAAAAATCTGGTGCTGAATAGTGTTTTCAGATGTGTGATAATTCTGCAATACTGGCTTAAATATTTTATAGCATGATTTCAGCATCTTCTAGCAGGTATTTAGATGTTTCTATTGTACTATTGTCATACTAATCTGGAGATTTCCAAAATCAGATTGAAACAAGCAACTGGTCAGATGTTGGTGCTGGATCCAGTTCCCTGAAATGAATAAGCAGAAGTAGAATATTCTGTAGGGGGAACCTGACATACTCCACCAGTAAAGTAACTAAGAATAGAATGGACCAAAAGGGAAGCACAGCATTATGAACGAGGGGATTGTACCAGATGCCTTTGTCCAGGAGAGAGGAAGAAAAGGACCCAGACTGCAGAGCAAGAGAATGAGATAGAAGCCAGGATTGGTACGAAGGTACGCTGCTGATGGAACAGAGATGAACGGAACAGGAGAGAGACTAAGTGTCTACTGCATACAAATGCCAGTCTCATATAGCACTTCAAATACATGACAAACACTCTTCAAAAGAGATCAGCCTCCTAAACAGGCAACAGGTGCATTTTTCTGCTGCAAGAAAACATTTAACAATAGAGACATCAGATTGCTCTAGAGACACTTGCATGACATTGTTTGTTTAGATAAGCAGCTGCTCTAGGTGTTAGAGAGCTCTTTTATGATGTCAGTTGACAGGAAGGGTGAGGCCATTAGACAGACTGGTAAGATGAAGTCTCTGAGGGAAGAAACTAGAGAATTCTTTTCTTCATACAAAGCAGTGTGTTTACTGTATCAATCTTTGGTTGTCAAATACATAAATATAAACCTAGCTTTTTCCTTAGAAGCTTCATATTAATCCTGGATGATTTGTCCAGTGTTAATTGTGCAAATCTTCCATTTGTATAGACACAGTCATCCAGGTCTGTACACACAGGAAACTACCACTTTGTAGAAAATAAGCCTTTTGTAGGGAAGAGGAAACAGTCAAAGCTCCTTCTGTGACATCTCTGCTGTTTCCCAGGATCTAAGGAAAATTTCCTCTTACACTGGGTGAGGGTGACAGAAAGTTCTAAAAAGATGCATATCCCCGCCGTTTACCAGTATGTCTACAATTAGGTAGCAAAGGCAGTATATTGCCAAGCTAAGAGAAATATTGAAATATTCCTTCTTCTGATGTACAAATCCTATTACTAAACACAAGCCACAAAACCCTTTCCTAGGAGCTGTATTGCTAAGGAGCAGTGAGGGGAGGGTGTGGTGGGTTGATTATGGCCAGCAGCAGAACACTCATCCTGCCACTCTGTCACTCATTCCCCTCTCCTGCAGGATGGGCAGAAAATAGAAGGAAGATGAGGAGACTTGTGGATTGAGATAAAGACAGTTTAATGGGTGAATCAAAAGTTGTGTGTGCAAGCAAAGTGAAATGAGGACTTTATTTGCTACTTGCCATCAGTAGGCTGATGTCCAGTCACTTCCTGGAAAGCAGGGAATCAACATGCATGACGATTACTTGGGAAAACAAATGCCATAACCACAAATGTCTTCCCTTCCTCCTCCTTTCCCCCAGCTTTTGCTGCTGAGCATGACAATCATATGGTATGGGATATCCCTTTGGTCAGCTGTGTCCCCTCTTTCCCACCCGCAGCCTGCTCACTGGGGGGTCAGAGTGGGAAAAAACAGAAAGTCTTGATGCTGTGCAAGCAGTATTCAGCAATACTGAAAACACTGGTGTGCTATCAGCACTGTTTTAGCCCCAAATGCAGAACACAGTGCCATACAGGCTGCTAGGAAGGAAATTAATTCTATCCTAGATAAATCCAGTACAAAGGGCAAAGGCCAAGAATAGTGTAAAGATGTAATATTTGTAACATCCCCTATTGTAGATGTCTTTGGCATCTTGCTATCTACTGTAACTGATGTCCACACTGGGGACCTCCATTTTGTATAAGGCAGAAACCCTCTCCCCATCCTGCTACAAAGTTTTGTAATGGAAACCCAAAGAAGAAAAACCATTAGAGATTTCTTGTCCCTTAACCTTCAAGATACTTTCTCCAGTGAATCCATACTGGACTCCCCCCTAAAGAAAATATTTACATCCTGCTTCCCTTCAAATGTCACTCAACAAAAGTAAACTAAATAGCTTTTTATTTTCCCCACACTACCTTCTAATTTCATCCTTAATTACCTGCAAATCACTGAAGTCACATGAGTCTGTGTACCCATCTTTCATTAACTTTTCTTAAGTTTGCCAGTGTTTGACAATTGATCCCCTAACAATTACACTAGCTTTCAGTGTAATTACCACTTTCAGCTTGCTCTTACAGATACTTAGTATACCACTTAAATCTCCCAGGTGCGTGTTTTTTGGAGTTATTCAGAAGGTCATTACTTAAGATCACATTTAATCATCCAATTATTTGTTCCCGAAAGGACAATATTAGGGATCAAGAAGTACAGCATGTGAATGTAATCCCTATTGAGTTCCCATTTTCCTACAACTTGAGTATTTATTAGTAGTTCTTTCTTTAAGCCAAAAATTTACATAATAATTTTCATGAATAAAAAAGCCTCTCTCGTGAATCCCTAAGCATTTCTTCTTACTTTTCCTTCCAGAATAATTCAGGCCAAACTGGTAGAGAGTAGAACTTAGACATTTTCCAAGATTTCTTTTCATTGTTGTTTTCCTCCACAACGGGCAAGAAATTGAACATTTTTATCTGGGTGAGAAATCACCTAGTCAGGATGGATCCCCTGAATTAAAGTTTTCAGTCTGACCAATAGAATCTGGATATTACTTAAACCAGTTTTCTACTAAACCACATGCTACAAGAATAATTCCACCTCACACATCCTAGTTTTGATAAGAAAAATGTTATTTATGGCTTGGGTACTGAATAACAACAGCTAAAAAAGTACCAACCTGAAAAAAAAATGGAACAGGTGTTTCCCCTGATCAGAATTTATTTACCTTTTGGACAACAGTCATCTTTATGTAATCGAACCAGTAAAGCAGTATACATGGAAAAGTGGAGAAGGGAAGAGATGATCCTCAAGACAAGACAATCAAATGCTGATTAGCTGCTGGAGAGGTAAATACTGCTAGTGATATTCTGCACCAGACTGCATTGATTCCATGATATAGAAAGGGGATGGTTTCAGTGATAAAGAAAAAGGATGGTTTCTTTCAGGTCTGGTTCCCTTCAGAAAAACTGAAGAAAACCTTTTTTTCTTACAGTTTATGTTTAAGAGAAGTTAATAGAAGCTATTAGAAAGACAATGACCCCATTCAGAGACAGCTGAACTTTTATTAGCTGTGTGATGCCTCTGAGTACGACTTTCCAATCTTCTACCTTTCCCAAGACAGAATTATGTATTTCTCCCATTCTTACAGTGGGTCTCAGGTGCGTATTTTTTGCATCAACGATGCCCATTCAGTCTGTTAACAACTTTTTCCCTCTTTCCCACAGAAGTTTTATTTTAAGTTAGCGTGCAGTTATGAAAGTAACATCAGTTATACAATAGGAATAAAGCAAAAGAGGAAAAAAATATTTTCAACCAAATTCCTTTTGTTTTCCCAGGTTGACAACCACTTGGTGATAATTTCAACTGCGGCTTCCCTATGTAGTTCTCTTATCCATCTTAGAGGTCTTGTAACTATACTCTGTGATAATTCTTTTGATCTGATATATTCCTAGGACTATCCTTGTCCTGGCACCATTTCTTAACAACCCTCCGAGGTTATGAAACAGCTCATCTTGGTCCATGCTTTTGCATCTAGCTGTCTGTTTTTTCTCCTTGCTCTCCATTCTTTAAAATAAAACTACTTCTTTGTACGGCAAGTCTTTTCATTATTGTGAAAGAGACAAAAGTTATTACTACCAAGAAGTTCTAATTTGCCTACATTCAAAGGCTTGACCTACTCAAATCTTTTCCTTTTTCTCCAAATAATCAAGTGCTACATTCTGTAACCTTCTTTTCTTCTCATGCTTGAACATCACCATATAAGATCAATTTACATCTCAGTACACATACACTGATTCCATGTTTTACATACTTTTGAAGCTTATATTACATCTGATTACTTATCCATAGAAAATTTTATAATACATTTGTCTGAAACCCCTTTGACTGCCACAGGTAACTCATAAACTTAGACTTCCCTATCCACAGCCCCAAACTTATGGGCATATGTCCAAGCATGCTGAGACTCATGTTAGGAAATCCAAAGCCTACCTGTAACTGAATCTGGAAGGGATGTCAAAGGCAACAAGAAAGGTTTCTGTAAGTATATACGTGGCAAAAAGAACACTGAAGAACATGAGGGCCTGCTGCTGAATGGGGCAGGGGACCTGTTGATGCAGAGCATGGAAAAGCCTGAAGTACTTAATGCTTTCTTTGACCTAGTTTTTGCTAGCAAGATCAGCCTTTAGGAATACCAGGCCTCAGAGACCAGAGGGAAAGGCTGAAGCAAGGAAGATGTAATCCTGGTGGAAGAGGATCAGGTCAGATTATATTTAACCAAACTGGACATACATAAGTCTGTGAGTCCTAATGGGATGCACGCACAAGTGCTGAGGGAGCTGACAGATGTCATTGTGAGGACACGCTCAATAATCTTTGAAAAATCATTGTGATTGGGAGAGGTGCCTGAGGACTGAAGGAAAGCAAATGTCACACCTTTCTTCAAGAAGGACAAGAAGGATGACCCAGGGAACTACAAGCTGATCACACTCACCTCAATCCCTGGAACAGTGATGGAACAGATATTCCTGAAAACCATTTCCAGCTACAGGAAGGACAAAAAAGTCATAAGGAGAAGTCAGCATGGATTCACTAAGGGAAGTCATGCTTGACCACAGAATCACAGAATCACAGAATCGCAAGGGTTGGAAGGGACCTCGGGAGATCATCTAGTCCAACCCCCTTGCTAAAGCAGGCTCTCCTAGAGCATTCTACACAGGACTTCATCCAGGCGGGCCTTGAATATCTCCAGAGAAGGAGACTCCACAACCTCCCTGGGCAGCCTGTTCCAGTGCTCTGTCACCCTTGAAGTAAAGAAGTTTTTCCTCATAGTCAACTGAAACCTCTTATGTTTCAGTTTGCACCCATTGCCCCTAGTCCTGTCGCAGGACACCACTGCCAACAGACTGCTTCCATCCTCATGACTTCCGCCCTTAAGATATTTGTATGTGTTGATAAGGTCCCCTCTCAGTCTTCTCTTCTTCAGGCTGAACAAGCCCAACTCTCTCAGCCTTTCCTCGTAGGGGAGGTGCTCCAGTCCCTTTATCATCCTAGTTGCCCTCCTCTGGACTCTTTCTAGGAGTTCCTCATCTTTCTTGAACTGGGGAGCCCAGAACTGGACACAGTACTCCAGGTGGGGTCTCACGAGGGCAGAGTAGAGGGGGAGGATAACCTCCCTCGATCTGCTGGCCACACTCCTCTTAATACACCCCAGGATACCATTGGCCTTCTTGGCAACAAGGGCACATTGCTGGCTCATGGTCAGCTTGTCGTCCACTAGGACTCCCAGGTCCCTCTCAGCAGAGCTGCTTTCCAGCAGGTCAGCCCCCAGCCTGTACTGGTGCATGGGGTTTGACCTCCCCAGGTGCAGCACTCGACACTTGCCCTTGTTGAACTTCATCAGGTTCCTCTCCACCCAGCTCTCCAGTCTGTCCAGGTCCCACTGAAAGGCAGCGCAGCCTTCCAGCGTGTCAGCCACTCCTCCCAGTTTTGTGTCGTCAGCAAACTTGCTGATGGTACACTCCGTCCCCTCGTCCAGGTCATTGATGAGCAAGTTGAACAAGACTGGGCCGAGTACCAAGCCCTGGGGAACTCCACTAGCTACCAGCATCCAACTGGACTCTGCCCCGCCGATCAGAACCCTCTGAGCCCTGCCATTCAGCCAGTTCCCAATCCACCTCACTGTCCACTCATCCAACCCATACTTCATGAGCTTCCCTATGGGGGTGTTATGGGAAACAGTGTCGAAAGCTTTGCTGAAGTCAAGGTAGACAACATCCACCGCTCTCCCCTCATCTACCCAGCTGGTCATGCCATCATAGAAGGCTAACAGATTGGTCAGGCATGATTTCCCCTTGGTGAATCCGTGCTGGGTACTCCTGATGATCTTTTTTTCATCCACTTGCTTGGAGAGGACCAACCTGATAACCTTCTACAATGAAACAACTGGCTTAGCTGATGAGAGGATAGCAGTGGATATTATCCATCTAGGCTTCAGGAAGGCTTTTGACAGTGTCTCCCATGAGATACTCATAAAGAAACAGATGAAGTATGGGCTGGATGAGCAGACAGTCAGTGAGGCAGGTTAAAAACAGGCTGAACATTGGGCCCAGAGGGTAGTGTTCAGTGGTATGAAGTCTAGCTGCATACCAGTAACTAGTGGTGTACACTAGAGGTCAATACAGTGATTAATCCTATTCAAGATTTTCATTAATGATATGGTTGATGAGACAGAGTGTACCCTCAAGAAGTCCTGGGGGTCTTGGTGGATGAACATGAGCTAGCAATGTGCCCTTTCTGTAAAGAATGTCAGTGGTATCCTGGGTTGCATTAGGCAAATTATTGCTAGCAGGTCAAGGGATTTGTTCCTTCCCTCCTACTCAGCACTGGTGAGCCCACACCTAGAGTGCTGGGTCCAGTTCTGGGCTTCAAGGACATACTGCAGAAAGTCCAGTCAAGGGCTGGGAAGATGATGAAGGGACTGCAGCATCTCTGATAAAAGGAAAGGCTGAGAGACCTGGGACTGTTTAGTCTGGAGAGAACAAGGCTCAGGGAGGTATCTTATCAGTGTATATTAACACCTGAAGGGAAGGTGCAAAGAGGACACAGCCAGGCTCTTCCCATGCATGCCCAGTGACAGGACAATAGGCAATGGGCACACACTGAAACATAGGTTTCCTCTGCACACAAGGCAACTTTTTTACTGTAAGGGTGACTAAGCACTGGCACAGGTTGCCCAGGCAGCTTGTGGAGCCTCCAACCTGGGAGATATTCAAAAGATGCCTGGACATGGTCCTGGGCAACCTGCTTGAGCAGGGACATCTTAGACATCTTAGACAAGATGACCTCCAGATGTCCTCTCCAACCTCAATCATTCTGTCATTCTGTGATAGCAGATTAATTTTTCAGCTCAGAGATATAAAGTGGTTGAAGCATATATGTTATTCTTTATATCTGGTGTCATTAGAAATCTAAAAACCCCACAAAAAATTGCTAGTAAGGTTTCCCTTTACCTTTTCCCTCCCTGTCTTTAAGCTTCTTTCAGATATGAGTTTTTCTGGGTATTTAGGACCTTGGAGCTTTTTCGGTGAATATCAGAGAATCTTTCCTGCGAGTTCCTGCTCCCAGAAGAAGGATGGGAGACCTCCCTTTTTATAACTACTATCCTTTTTTGTCAGAAATCCATCACACTCCCTCCCCAGTTGGTTTTGTCAGGCAGGGTAAGTAATAAACAGAAACTAGTACTGTAGGTCCATCAGAGGTGAAATTTGATAATAAATAAGAGAAATTTCTCTCTCTTATAGAAACAGATATAAAGAGTCCTTACAGTGGAGGTAATTACCTTAGATTTGCTGTCAGAGAAAGTAGAAGCATGCAAAGACATGGTCAATGCAATAGGTTAAAAATTATCTTTGCAGTAGCCCTCAGGCTGCATCTGAGTACAACATGACTGTATTACTCCTCCCTATGGACTTGTGCTGAGGCCATGGCCAACAGTCTAAGCATAAGTTTTTTGGATTTGTTTTGCTTTGAGAAAAAAGTGTGTTTAAAAAGGAAAGGCTTATCTATCCACTGATAGATAAAGCATTGGGCATCTTAGACCTCTCTCTCACATACTATCTAAACAAAGATATCAGTTGTTACTGTCCCATAAAGACATTCTAGAAAAAACATTTCTCACTAATATTTATATCCCATCATTTCCTATACCAATGTTCCTCATTATAATTGCAAAAATTAAGCTCTCTGCAAATGCATGCTCAGCTAGTTTTGTGAATTAAGATATCCCCCAAATTCCTTTGTGCAAAATTAATAGATTTATAAAGTCATTTTATGGAATTCAAACAAAATGATATTTGAAATTCTTCAAAAAATATTTTTGATAGGTTTCATTCATGTTTATTTGATCTGTGCCAAAAGCATTGTGCGAGAGAGCATGTCAGTACAGGGGAAAAAAAAAAAAAAAACCGAAAAAAAGCCCTGCCCATTTTCCAGAAGACAAGGAGGATAAGTAAGGAATTATGAATTATGAGCCCCCAAATCTCCATTCCTTTCATCCAAACATAGGGTTTACATATTTCTTTAGAGTGATTAGAACATTCAGTTCAGATGTTAACTTGAAGATTAGTCTTGAATTATGTTACCAAGTGTTGTAAAAGATGGACAAGTAAAAATCGAGAGGCCCTGTATCCTCTCACAGACCAAATCTCTCCAGATTTTCCATTTAAGCCTGTTTCAGAAGGGCCCATAAGTGAACAATTTAATTTTAGTTTCCTTTGCTCTCTATAATTCAATCTGAGCAGTGTAATACTTTTCAATATACAGGTATTTTTGATACCAGCATCATAACTGCAGTCATACACCACTTTGTCCTTTCTATTAGCTTTTCTTATCTTATTTTATAAAGCTCTCTCCAAATTAGCTAGATTGATATGACTGAAGAACTAAGTATTATTGTTCATGCTAGCATGCAAAGTAAGGAAGAGCATCTCCTAGAATAATTGAGTTAATGTAGTTCTCACAATTTTGCAGTTCAGGTCACATTATGTACAGTATGTAGAGAACAGGCATACAGTAGTCCTTCACAGATCTACACACACACCCACACACCCACAAAATATGTTACTTTTCTGTAGCTAAACAAAACAATACCCTTAATATCTGTGATGAAACCACAGAAAATTGTTGACATTCTTTTTACTTTTGTTTGAGTTAGCTGTGTTGGCTTCTGACATTCATCCCTCCTTTTATACTACATAGAGTGAGAAAGAAAAGAATAAGGAAGGTATGAGACCTGAATAGCACAAAAAATTGCATCCTAAGTTTCAAAAATGAACCACAGACTTTCTTTTCTTGTTTTAGCTTTTATCAGTAGTTTTGGATTTTGGTTTTGTTGTTGAGTTTTTTTGTCCACTTTGTTATACAGGTATGGGTTCTTTGGGAGCAATTCTAGATTTCTTAGCAATATATAGTGCTCCCTCTTTTTTCTGTCATCCCATATCTTAGCTATTCATGTATACACATTATAATGAGAATATGTCTTTCTGATGCTAGCAGATGCCATTACCATTGAGAAACTAAGAGGAGCATCATCAAGAGCCAGCAGACATAAATCCCCACTGAGCTAAGGCTGGCTTTGATTCCCAGAAGTAACCACTGACCTCCCTTTTACCAGCATCCTGTCTGTCAGATTTTTCCATTATATATACACTTTGAAGATGAAATACATTTCTTGGATTTGAATGTAGAAAGATCAAACAGTGCAACCAGCATTGCACCCAGTCCACTTGCAAGTGAGACTGGAACTTAACATAAAACTGAAAGTCATCCTCTTGAAGTTGTGCAGAAACGTCCAGCAGAAGTAATGAGAGTAGACTGCATCAATAGATATTTCCCTAAGAACTGACTTTGAAAAGAAAAGAGGAAGATTGCCTTTCCTGTTCACTCGCTATTTAAAAGCTTTCCTGAGAGCAGTGGCAAGAAAGTGTCACAGAAGTGAAGAAGCAAGGACACAAGTTGCTGCTGCAGCTCCTGCAAGGGTATCAGGACCACCAGTTTCAGATGGCGTGACTGAAATCTGGTAGGCAAAGAGACTAGTGCTAGCAGTTGAATCCTCACCAAGGTTAGGTGGCTTATATCCTCTGTAAGGATTTGTGGGTTTCTAAACATTTTCTTCCTTTTACACCTGAGTTTGCCTGCAAAGCTCTGAATCCTAGGAGGATTTAACAATTATTAAGGCAGAGATAAAGAAAAACTTTTTTACACGCACCCTCTAAGCAAAATACAAACAGAGCAATTTGCAGCTTAAATTACATTCTAGTCTTCACCTATAGTTAAATTCTTTATTTAGATATAAGCTAGGATTTTTTAGAACAGATTTAAATTAGTTTTGATTAGTCTATAACAATATTAACAATAGAGCAATTTGTGTTCAGGAGGGAGACTTTAAATAACAGCCTGAGACAATTAGGTGAAGTGGGATATGAAAGAAAGCCTATATCACTAAATTAATTGTATCAGGATATTTGGAATGAAAATACCATACATAAATGTTCTTACTGAAAAAATAATTTGTAAGTATGTCTTAAACTGAGACCACAGCTGACACAAATAAGGCTGGGTCTCATGAAGAAATGATGAAAAAAATATTTCATATACGAACCTATTCTACTCTTATGAGTTTATAACAAGATCCAAAATAGCTCAGCAATAGAATTTGCTTATTGAACATGCATCTAATCACTCACAAGTATTTCTCATCTCTTGCATCAGAAAATTTTATTTCTCTGATTCATTTAAGTGAATACAGAAGAATAGATAAATCTAGACCTTAAAAGCTGTAGCAGCAGAAAAAGTCTAATACATATTTTATGGTTTACAGTACTAAAGAAATGTCTAGCATATAAATAATCAATATAGTTGATTAGCAGACAGAGCTCCCTGTAGTATGCCAGAAAAATATTTGTTGTCCCTGTAGCCTAAAATTTTACATTTAGATTTCTGATTAGCAATAAGAGGCATAACATTTCAATACAGCTTAAATCACAATCCAAACAGACTGTACATATCAAAAGACTTATGGGAATGTTGTTTGTTTTGGCTTGCTTTGCTCCCCACAAAACAAGGACTAAGTAACAATCAAAAAAATCCATTCCTATTAGCCTTGTTTCAGGAGGTTGTATAAGAAACTGGTAAAGGAAAAGTCAAAAAATTTTGACATAACAAGGATAGTGCTCAATGAGCAATGTGAAATGCATACAAAATGCCCTATGTTTCCTCCGGAGCGTTATTTTTCAAGGCTGTGATATCTTCATATTGGTCTTCCAATCCCACTTAAAAACAGCTTGAACTTGGTGCTTACCGTGAATGTTTGTAAGAAGTTTTATACAACTGTAAAACCTGCAAGTCCTCCCTAAGTCCCCATGTTTCCAAAAGATGATCATCATGATGATGATTATTGAGGTTATTTAGATTTTTAACACTAAATTATTTCTTTAAACATCATGTTGCCTGTCAGGAGAAACCTGCTGGTGTTATACAGCTTGCAACATTCTCTTTTGCCCTTGTCTTCCAAAAGAAAGCGTGACTTAATTTCTGCAGGAACACCCACATCTTGGCATAGCAGTGACAGCTACTCCATTTCACAAGCTCTTTGAGATGGAGCAGGGAGCAGCTCAGGGAAGGGAAGGCATCTCAGATAGAGGTTAGCTGCAGTTTATCAATTTAGATGTCCAATTAACTAACTTCTCTCACCATAAAAATGACGAGAAGCGTCAGCTTGTGAAACTCCGCAGGAATCAAACATTTAAGTTTTTTCAGATTTCTGTGTTTCAATCTGAAGAGGAGTGGATACTAATAATTTTGGTATAACATATGTCTGAAGAATGAAAGAACATTTCGCAATTATACAAAATATTTTCACAAAGTAAGAAAAAATTCTCCTTTACTTTGTGCTCATGCTATAAAGCCCTGCAACAAACTAGTTTAAGCCCTCCTCCAAGAAGGGAAAACACTGAGTAATGGTAATCATTTAACAGCCCTGTGCCTCTCATCCTAATCCTGTTGCCTTTTGAGCCATAGCTGTGATTTACAGCTAAACTGAAGTTCCTGTTTAGCTGACACAATATTATTCTCTGTATCCCAGTACTAAGCCTTATGTTTGCATATGGTTTCACTCATTCTCTGTCTGTAATGCATATAAGTCAAATTTGGCTCTTTTGGCTCTTCACGCCACTTTGTTTAATCTGAGATGCACAATTTGATACAAATAATCACAGAATGAATTGTTAAAAAAAATCTGATTTGAAGTCTCTTCAACCAAAACTTCAACAAAATTGTAGTGGACGCATAAAATACTTTAAAATGGTATTTAAAACAGTCATTCTTTTATTTTGCAGCTTTTTTTTTTCCTGTGAGAACTTTTTATAGACTAAAAGTTTTGTAAATTATTCTTTTCAAAAGTACATGCACACATACACAATAAGCCTCCATTCCAGATTTCTGTACTTTAAAACAGCATTCTTTAAAAAAATGCTTAAAATGGTGCAGAAAAGAAACAGATTTTTGTTCTGCTTTCTTCCCCTTTTTTATCAATTTGGATAAGTTACTTACCATGTTACTGAACTGAGAACTTATATCTATTCTGGGAAGAGCCAGATTGCCCATAAATTACAAACTCCAAAGAAAGTAAGTAATTTATTATGTAAGTATTCATTTTGTCATTTCATCCTTTACTGAAAGGACATGACAAGCAATCCAGGTTAACACAACAATCATACTACAAATCATGCACTATATGTCTTGATTACTGACATTATCATTACCACTAATTTTAGGTTCAGCTGATGTTCAGGGTTTCTAGAGCAGATTGGTCTCCAAATGTACTTCACTAACTGTACTCCATTTTTCATTTTCCCCTCCCTGCATGTAAAGGGGTGCTGTAAGTCTGAATGTCTCCTGAGGAAGTTGGTAGCATAGGAGAAAAAGCCTGTGAAGGAATGACATGGTGGAACCAGTTATACATTCCTAACAATATGAGTATTTTGGCAGAAAATGCTGACATACTAGCAACCAGTTTTGCAAGAACCAGTTTGATTCTTTAAAGTAAACATAATGCAAAATCAATTTCAGGAATTTCAGTATTTTGAATTTCAATTCTGACAGTATGTCTCAGAAATCTGAGCTTTGTAGCAGCATACATGTCCGATAATATGCATTCATGGTCAGGGAATATAGAACACAATTGTATGAAAGACGTAAGCCATACTATTGCTCTTGGTTCTTTTTTCGGTTAAATGTTGTATGATCTGACCAGAGTTTGCACAGGAAGGCTGAAAATATGTCTACTACACATGCCACTGACACTGGCTGAAGGGAACAGATTTCATGTGGATGGAGCTCTGCAGTTCACCGCCATGACCCTTTTTCTGCAAGGAAAATTGAATTCTTAATAACAGAAGTAAATACATATTCTACAGCTACATCAACTATTTTAGGACATCGTGTGAAAAAAAATAATGAGTTGAAAGTTCTTTAGAACTAGATTTCTGAAAGTAAAAGGTACTCTGGTTATAACTGTTCTGAACATAGCAGCAGAAATGGGTGTAAATACTACATATTATAGATGAAACACCACCAACAGCTGTTATTAAGGTTGTATTCAGAATTGTATTGCAAACTGAAAACTTTTTCGGTTACTTGGTGTGTTTTGAAGCATTCATTCATCAGCCTACCTGTTTTTTCAGGGAGAACATAGCCAAAAACTACTACAGTGGAAGTGTCCTCAAGAAAACTTTTCTCAAAGAAGGAGTTAATAGAGTTCACTTTCCTCTTACAAAAATTCTTATTCCCCATTTCTTAAAATCTCAGCACAAAAATTAGTAAGATGACTGAAATTTCAAGGGAATTTTTAATTTGGATATTTGGATATGGATATTAATTTTTGACTTGGCCAAATTTAAGAGACTCAAATACGTGTTTCATGGATTTTTATTGTGTGAATTTGCTAAAATGAGTAGAGAATATTTGCACTTGGGACTGGGAACAAAAAAAAGAAAAAGAAAGCTTCCTAAGCTTCTCTCTCAGACTTCTGCAAAAGTGGAAAATTATTTTCTAAGGCCTCAATTCAGGAAAGCAATGAAAGGTGTGTGGATGTTTTGCTGCACTGAAGCCAAAGGCAGCAACAAACACAAATCAAATAGAAGTCCTTGAAAATATGTCCTTTATTGCTCACCAGAAATAGATTGCTCACCAGCTATATATGACAAGGTGGGTAACTACAAATGTATTTAGATTTGATTATTTACAGAGTCTATAAAGAATAGGACAACTGTTGACAGGATTGATCCAGTTCAATACAAATTCCAACAGCAAAAAACAATAAATCAAATACAGACATAATATTGCATAATTCTTTAGAACTGGCATCATTTTATTCGAAGATCTCATGTTTGCAGCATGATCTGTGGACTATTTACATATATTCTAAATACATATCTAATAACTGTACACACACAATATAGGCTATATCTAAACCATTAGTTAGGTGTCTTTCAGACTCTAAAATCACTTTTTTCAGCATAATTTGTAATTTTAAAATATTTTTACATACCACATTAAAATAACCATTAAGATTTAGCATGTCTGCCTGAATAAAATTTTAATGGATGCAAGGCCCAGCATCCCCACCACTTATTCTGATAGAAAGAATGTATGCTCACTGACTTAGGTAAAATTACAACTAATTTTCATTGGCATCTGTGTTACTAAAATCTTTTTCTATTTATAAAAAGCTATTGTTTTCTTGTGCCAGCTATGCTGTCGGGGCTACAAAGTGCATTTTTCCTCTAAGTAAAGATGCAATTCCTGGTATGCTAGTGTAATTGATTAAAATCATAAGTTTAATTTAATATATGTTTTAGCATTTTCAGTATGCACGAAGTTATAAATGTATGTAAGTTTTAAATCTATCAAATTTTGTGCTTCTGATTAATGTTAATTTACAGAACTACTCGTGCATTTTTAATGTATGGTTATTGTAAGGCTAAATTGTTTAGAGACAAAAATTTGCATGTTTCTTATTCCATTCTTGCATCATTTAATTTTGTTTTGAATTTCTTGTAATATAGTTTTCAACACCATGCCACTATGAAAAGCATATGACAATAAATAAAAGCTATATTGAAAACAATTATTCTTAGAATGTTGTTTGAATAAAGTAAAGTACTTTTGAAATTAGGTACATTTTTATTATTATTACTGTGAAGAAAATTTTTAGCCTTTCTAAATTGTGCAAGTTTATATTTTGAAATTTAATTTTTTTAATGCTAAAGTGTGTAACTGAGAATTAGACAAGAAACATTTTGAAGTAGAAAAGAAAATAACTTTGAATGTCTACACAATAGCAGATATTGCTGATGTAAAAAATGTCACATGACATTTTAATAATAATGCCTTATGACAGAGTGCATGTCAAAAAATACAATTAAACACAACTAACAAGCATCTCAAAGAGAAAGTTCCCTTTCTGCATACTATCAACTGTGTGATTACTTCCAGAAGCAACTAACTTCTGTCTGAAAGTAACTATATTAAGGGATAGTAATATAATAATAAAACAAAGTATAATTTCTTTCTAAGGAAAAGTAAAAAATATTAAACATTCAACTACCTGTACAAATATAAGTATTTTTATCCTTCTGGGCACATTTAGTATTCAAATAGCACAAATTCAAAACAACTCTGTATTTGCAGAGTCCAGGATATTTCTACACTCAGTAAAGGCATTGTCCTAGCATAGAAATGAATTTATATCTTACTGTTACAATTTCTGTTACAAAAAGGGATAACTTGCAGTTTGGGGTGAAAATTAATTTGCACCTCAACAGATGTAAGTGAAGACAAAATTACTCATCTGCCAGGTAAGAAATTGCTTTAAAATAGAACTTTAGAACAGAAAGAAAAGTGTTAGCTTTTCTTAAAATTGAATTTACACCTTGCTTTCGTGGGGGAGTATAGGCAATGAGGTCACTCAGCCTATACTTTAAGGGCCTCTACACAAATCCTCATCATCTTACCAGGAGTCTTGCCATACATGCAATAATCAGAGTTTATAATCAAAGTGTATTGACATGAACATGTATGCACAACATAGATACAGGTGCTATTTCCTTTCCTTTATAGAACAGTCCTTTGCTACAAGTTGTCCACAACGTTGACAATTCTCTTATACTTCTAAATACTTACTGCTACTGGTCATTCAAGGGAATCTTGTAAAAATGGAAAATTCCAGGTCTTGCCTTTTCAAAATTTTCATGTCTGAAAGATTATTCATGGCCACGAAATAACTATAACAAAGGCTTCAATCAACTCGCTAAACATTCATCTCTCAAGCTGTGTCTACAAGCTCAGAAATACTGTATCTCAAAGGCAAAAAGTAAGCATAATCCCCCTTATTACAGAAGGATTTAGGTAAATTTTAGTGACCTGTGAGTTATTTCCATTAGCTTGAAAATGGTGATGGAACCAGCTAACTTTGATGCATCCCTTTTTCCCTCAAGGCAGATAGAATTAATACCAAGAGTATCTCTATCTTCTTAGTTACTGTCCTATCTAAACCAGTAGTCAGCCCCAAAGCTCTCTTGCCACGATTCTCTCATTACCCCAATTTCAACATCTCTCCAGTGCAGTGCTGATTTGGTCTTTATAAGTGTGGTTCTTCCTCTCCACAACACAGGATTTGTCAACCAGAATTGTTTCTGGGAAGTCCACATTTCTGAGTAGTGCCACATCTCCTTGGCAGTGCAGTACTGCCTACATTTAGGCTTGTGGACAAGTACGGCTTTAATAAAAGAGTTTCATTGCCCCTTTTATTTATCTTTTAAACCACAGCAGCTACCCATGTTTGTTCTTACTTACAACACCAGTATTTGCATGTCCAAACTAGTTATCCTCTAAAGTAATGCAATTGTCAGTTTTGTGAATTGAGCATATTCATCCTTTCAAAACTGCAAAACCAAGTTGCTCCTGTTGGCATCCTAACATTTCCTGGGTCCCGCCTGAGGAATCAGAAACCCGAAGCTGGCCAAATTCCCAGTTTCATGCAGGAAATCTGGGAAACCCAAAACAGCCCTCAGTCTTGGCTGCCCTAGAGCTATGGATGAAGGCATCCTAGGGTCCCCCAAGATTTTGACACAAAAGCTAGCAGAGCATCAGTCAGATTCATGTCACAACCTTGCCTGTATTCTGCTGTAAAGAGTGTCAAAACAGAGAAGTATCCATTTTGTAAGAACATTTCTGACCCAAGAAAGGCCTGGGAGACTTGTAATAGGGCAGCATGTTGGCAGATCTCTCCAGCGACAGATCGTCACAAAGACAAAGCCAGTCACAGAGCCTGCAGGTAAATCAGAATGTCTGCAACAGAGAGAAACTCTCCCCACACTTCTAGAGGCCTCATGTTTGATGTCCACATTAGAAGCAGTGAATGCCAAACACTTTACTAGTTCCAGTGGTGAATGTCAGAATGAATGGGCAATACAAATAAATCACAACACCACAGGTTCAGCTGAGTATGTTATTTGATGGGTACACTACTGCATTCATTTTAAACTTCTTTTAATACTGTTTAAATCTGCTTTTTTTTTTTTTTTTTTTTTTTTTTTTGCTATAAAAGAAGCTAAAAAGAAGGGAACTGAAGGTTTCTTTGCCCAGATGGCTAGACTTTGAACCAGCCAGATGGAAGACAGCAAATCCTGCCTGGATTTCTGGCAGATTTCTGGGGTCCGCAGGCTGGGGAAAGCTGCGCCAGACAGGCTGTGCTCCCCCATCATGTTTCTCCAGGGCAGGCAGCCACCGTGGTTTTTCTAGGTTTAATGTGAACTTCAAGGATTCCAGGAATCCCTGTACTAGCCAGAATTCAGCTGTCTCCTCCAGAGCTCAAATCCCTACAGGAAGCCGAGGATTTGCGATGGGTTCCCAAGGCTCTTGATTCTTGGGTAACTCTACCTTATGGAACACTTGAGGGCGTTGAACATCCCAGTGATCTTCCTTGTGAAGTTGTCCTGGAGTTATTGGCCCTGATAGTACCACTCGGCATCTGCAAGGACCTTGTGAATATGTTTTGCTTCTGAAATAGCTATTTGCATCTCAAATCTCTGTCTCAATGTATTCTACTTGGCCATGGCATTCACTGGCATATTGCACAGCCTGGATGATGTCCTGTGCAACCTGCTCTAGGAGAACCTGCTTTAGCAGAGGGGTTGGACTAGGTGATCTCCTGAGGTCCCTTCCAACCCTTGCCATTCTGTGATTCTGTGATTCAGTTTTACCTTTGACTCAATGATCATAAATCCTCATTAATAGATGGAAACATATTTGTCTAGTGTAGAATCAGAAAGGAAGGTGTTGTATAGCTGCTGTTACACCCCTACATTATCAGTAAAATGGCATCCCTTCTCCATGAAAAGAGCTATTACTCCTATGAGGCCCAGAACTATCAACCATTTAAAAAAAAATAAAAAAATAAAAAATATAAGCACCTACGTATACCCAATCAATATATTCTTACAAACATACATATAAAGGGAGGCTGCATACATAGCGGGAGAGGCAGAGAGAGGGAGAATATATGCCACAAGAGGATTACTGTATATCTTACAAAATTGTACAAGATCTTTTCATCGCGTTATGCTGGCAGGGTTTACATTGAGGAATTCACAAATTAAACCAAACAGCACTACTAGAACAAATGTTTGGAAAAGAGACTGAGGCAGAGTAACACGATATATTTGGGGGCATTCTTTTGAATTCTCAAGTGTTATTTTTAGAAAATAATTAAGGATAATTAAGGCATAATCCACTGCTGAATAGGAATAGGCTAAACCAGTCACGGACAGATAAGGCTTGATATGTCTTTTCCCTGCAAACAAAGTCCAGTTCCTGCAGCATTTTGAAATGTGTGCCTAACGGGTGCTCAGAGGTAAGACTTAGGAGAGTCATAGTGAAAAGCCTTTTCGTCCAGAGCACTGGAGAACTAGAAAGCACAAGAAAATGTTTCAAACACTTTGTTTGCTTTGTCAGGTACACAGAAATTGCTCTGTGCAGATAGTTTTGAGAAGACCATTCACCTCTGCACTCTTGATGTGAGAAAGGCACTGTCAGGGCCCTATGAGGGTCCTGGGGGCTCTCCACTGCTCCATCAGGCAGGGCCTGGCGGCCAGGGCCCATTTTGCTGCCCCAGCCAGGAGCAAAGCAGCTGGGGGGGCACCGGGGCACGACCAGCCCCGGGCAACAGGCACGTCCTTGGGGACAGGGACAGGCAAAGGCCAGGAAGGGAGGTGGGCCCATGGGTAGGCCTGGCTCAGTGGGGCCCATGGCCAGGCAGGGGAGCTGGAGACCATCCCTGCTGGACTGTCACTGAGCCAAGGGCTCATAGTTCCAGGGAGCTGACATGGGGTCATGGGCAGGGTGGGGGGAACCCCTGGGGGTGGGCAGGGACAGGCAGTGCTGATGGTGCCTCAGGGCCATGGCAGTCACCATGGCAGTAAGGAGTTTAAAGAATTTACCATTATGGTGGACAGAGTTGGAGAACTCTGGCATCATCTTCATAAATGATGAAAGGAAGTTCAGTGTTTTGTTCACCAGTTTTACTTTCCCTAGCTTTATGTATTTGTGGTAAACAATAAATGTTAACCCTCTTCCCATTGTAACCTGTTTTTCTTTTTTTTAAAATACGTTAATTCACTAAGAAATGAGATTTTATGAAGTCGATGTAAATTATATCCCAAAATACAGACTTTGCTACAATTTTAGTGACAAAAGATTTTCCTGCTGGAAATACATGTTGTTAACTTTTGGGGGTTTCCTATTGTTTATTATTAATTCTGACAAAATAAAATCCCTGATAAGACTGTCATGTTTGGTTATTGGCTCTTTTTTTCAAACGAAATATTATTATAAATATTGTGTAATTTTATACAGAATGTATTAATAATAATAAAAACAACAATATGTTATTATTTTTCTTTGTAAAAACAAAAAATCGGAAACTAAATTAAGGGACTTTGTTTCTCATAAGTGTAGTGGCAGTAATTCTGTCAACATATACATGATGTCATATATCAACACAAGTATTTATAATAAATATATATGTATGTACAATAGAAAAGTAATATTTTACTTTAATAGACTGAAATAGTATTTTTCAATATAGTAATATAACTTTTGATGAGACCTCTGTACATACCCATTTTTATACTCCATATATTTTCAATTGAGAAATTTCAACATTCTACAGAAATACACAATTCCCAATTTTTGCAGTATGCTGTGATCCAGTATTGTCTGCTCTAGCAGAGAGTGGCCAGCACAGCTCTAAATATTGCTGAGGATAACTCAT
>NW_009260770.1:981147-1011437 GCF_000687185.1 Egretta garzetta
AATGATCTAAAGCTGTTCCCTAAGTGACTGGGAAGGGCCAAATATCTTCCTTTGGAAACAGGAAATTCAGGCATAAAGCACAGCTAGTATATCTGACATAGGAGTTGGCTATACCGTCCGATCACAGACCTGTGCATTCAGGTTTCAGTGATGAGTTACAATGTTGCAAAAAGTAATTTGTCCCCCACCCCTTCTTTTTTTTATTAATACAATATAATAGTACATAATAGTACATACATTACATAATAATACATGATAATACTAATAAAATACATAATCTAGATGGTAGCAAAGCACTGTGGAACATACATTGTAGATGCTTGTACCTATAACATAATTTATAAGTAATTATAAACATGATGTATAGTATAGCAAAGAATTTGATGTCCATTTGCCTTATGAAAACATAAGACTACATACTGTAGCTGTAGTAGTTCAGCAAACAATTGTATAGGCCCACAAAACCCCAGCTATGCCTAATAAAATTGTAAAGGTGGCCCCAGCAAATATAATTCTTTTCTTGGAGACTCAGGCATGGACAGTGAGAGCTTCACAGGTAATATGCCTGTGCACCCTCTACTGCCAGAGAAGAAAGGATGGAGAAGAGAAGGTGAGAGACACGCAAGGTCTGCAGCAGACACCAAACCCTCAGGAACAAGACCATTTTCTGACACTAAGGCTATTATCTGTTCAGGGTTATGAATTGTTTTTTGTGAATTGCCTTCACCTGTCACCAGGACAATACAAATAACAACACTAACTTCTATCCAAAAGCCTGCTAATCCCCCTGAGGAAAAAAAAAATCTTTCCATGGGTTGCTGAGCTGAGACATGTTTATTGATAGGCCAAATCTCTCTTTAAATAGTTAAAGCAAGTTTGAAGAAAAAAAAAATTATTTGAGAGTAATTGTTGTGAGATAATTAAGATAATAACTATAAAATCATAAAGATATAAAAATAGATCACAACTGTGAATTCTTAATGCAGGTTTGCAATAAACTCAGTTTTAGACAGATGCCTGTTGTTTAAACTTGGTGAAGATTAGAGCTTTAACCATAGCATTTCTACAGAGCTTTATGGGGTTACTGTCCATCCCAAAGTGGCCAATTAGTATGGTGGGGATGAAATAGACGTTTCAGATACCAAAATCTGGGGCAATAGGAAAAAGAATTCCTAATAAGGACAAAATAAAAAACTGAAAGGAAGAGAAGGGAAAAAATCTGATGATGTAAAGAAAGAGGAACTTCAGTGAAGCATCTGATGAAATACAACCAGCTCTTAATAGGGGAAAGGCAGAGAAAAGCAAAGGATCAGTAGAAAACAATGGATACTTGCATGCTCTTTGTCTCTCTTCCCTAAATATTATGTTTCTGTAAATTGTTGGCAACCAGTTTGGTTTATCTTCCGTGGAAAACTGTTAGTTTTGAGCTTTGAAATTCCAAACTGGAATGAAAAGTATTTTCAAAAAGTTATTTGGAAATAGAAATAAGCACCTGGATTATTATAAGTTATATACTAACTCACTTATAACTTTGAAAAATAAAATCTTTTCAGTGAAACAATACCATATCATCCACATTTTATATGGCAAATTATGAAAACATTTTATTTCAGTAAGGCTGAAACATATTGGTTTAGACTCTTGTTTCAGCTGGGATGACAAAATCAAAACAAATATTTATCAATTTTCTTTTTGAAATATGGTGCAAACCTATTTCTGCCCATGAAATATTTCATTTTACTCAATCACTATTTTGTAATGGAAAAGATGTTTAATCTGAATGTTTCTGAGCAGATGTCATGCTGCATGAGAGAGGGGATGTAGACATATTCTTGATTTTAAGTAGCTTGTATTCAAAGGGTAAAATTATCATTGTCCCTATAGACAGCCATAGAGCTATCCTTGATAGCCACTTTGGATATAGGTATGAAAAATGATGTGTATTTAGACTAATAGTAGCATACGAGTTAAAAGGTCATGTTAGGTTTGTGGTCTTCAAGTCAGAGTTGGTGGATCGTCAGCTTCCGCTGAACATCATTTGAGGTTTCTCCACCAAATAGCTAGGAAGAATACGTCTGTTGTTAATAGGCTTACATTTATTTTATAAGAATCTCACCAGCATCAAAAATATTTTAGGGATTCACAAAATGAAAATGGTTGAAAACCCACTATCTACGCTATGTCATAGTGGTGGGCTTTGAGATGTCTTTCACTGAGAAGCGTGGGATAACAGCACACACACAGACCACTACTGCATTATATATGGTAATAGCCCACAGAGGAGTTTTTTTTCCCAAGTAGTTTTACGCCATAAAGTAAAAGGTTCACACCATCATCGTCCTCTATACATAAATAAGTTTAGCAAATTAGATCATGTACTTAAACACCACGATCAATATAAAAATTAAAAACAAAGTTAAACAAAAAAGTATATTTCAAGTTCCCCAAATATAAGACCAAAAAATGGGACATTCCTGATATACTGAAATACCAAAACATACTGCTGGCAGCTAAACTACCTTCACTCTTCCTGTCTGGAATTTCTTTCCTTTATATAGCACAGAATAATCCAAGTTATAATAGAAATAGAGGGAAATGCATGATGTAAGTAACAGATACAATAAACGTCAAAATCGCCACCAGCAGGCAAAACATTATATTCCTGTATACACCTCCATTACAACAACCAAAGTGCCAGAAATAATCACTGTTTGTGGAATTACATCCTGACTCAGGCAAAAATTTTTTTAAATGGGACTACACAAGTATTGACTTAAAAAGGGTTACTCACATGAATCAGTGGAGTATGATTTGTCCCACAACACAGCTGGCAGAAAATCCACCCCTCAGGAAACAACTGCTGCCAACTTCAGCTTCTTATTGAAAACTGTGCTAATTATCTACATACAATTATCTCTTCTGTGTTTTTTTTTGTCTTCTCCTCTGGCCTGCAGTGCAGGACCTGGTGATTTTTAATTTGGGGGGGGGGGCATTCAAAAACACTTTCATCATTCCTTGACTGCGTAGCACTAAAAGGCTTTACAGTTAATCTATATTTCATTTTCTAAAGGTGTTAGACCAGTGTTTGGATGAAAAGCATATTGTGCACTACTACTTCTTAACTCTGTAGAGGAGGCAGCAGTGATTGAGCTTCTTGGCCTGTGTCTATCCTAAAATCGTATGTCTTCCATTACATGGCAGCTCTAGGAAGCTACTGTCCTAAATTCACACAGAGCAGATTGAAGAGCCTTTCTAAGTCTAGACTAAACCTAAGCAAGTCATCAAGATTTTTCGTAAGCCAAACTATTGAATCTTGTCTCATCTACTGCTTGCCCTGTATTAAATCAGTTCTTGGAAACTATCCTGGATCAATAGCCAAAGTCCCATATGGATTTCTGATTCTGCTTTCTGAAATTTAGTAGCCTGAACCGGAATTCAGCTGACTTTTATTGAAACTGATCATGTTTTTTCTTTCTATCAGTATTCTACCCATCTTTTCCTTGTGCTGTGCCCACACCACCTGTTAATCCATCTGGCCTGTTTCTGTCTGTTGCCTATATCCTGTGCTTTACTTGCCTAGCATTCGGTAGATCTTTATCTGTGAATGAAGCCTGCTGCCTTCATCCTGCCAAGCCTGCAAACCCCTACCCTACTTTGTTCTCCTCCTTATCATGATTCTCCTCTATTTAAGATGGGCCAGTAAGACTGAGTTAGCTAATATTCTGATACTCAGATGGCTCACCCATATCATTGCCTTTGTGAGGCTGAAACAAAAACACCCCCCCCCAGAGATTCCCCACATTCTTCTGCTGGACTTTATGAGACACCTATACGCTCCCTTACTGCCTGCCTCCTTCATTTTGAGAACAGAATAACACTCTGCACACCTCCTTTCCTCATGCATAAAACTGTACTTACTCCCCCAATCTCTTCATGCTGGATTTTCTGTATGCACCATACGTTTCCTCTGTTCGCTGTTCTAGACCCCCATACTCCCTTTCACCTATCCTTAATCATTTCTTCAATAGATTTCCATTCCCCTCTCTATGTATTTGCCAGAAAAATTCTGCATCCCTATGCCACAGTTCCCTAATATGTCCGTATCTTTTCTACACATTTACACAGTCCCGATTTTTTTTCACTTACAGGAGGACTCCCTGGGTTTTCTATTTCCTTTTACTCTACTCTGCTCACAGCATTGCAGAATCACAGGATGGTTGAGGTTAGAAGGCATCTCTGGAGATCTAGTCCAACCCCTCTTCTTAAAGCAGTTAACTCAAGCAGGTTGCTCAGGGCCATGTCCAGTCAGGTGGACAGGAATGGAGATGCCACAGCCCCTCTGGGCAACCTGTTGCAGTGTTCAATTACCCTTACAGTAAAAATGTTTTCTTCTTTTATACAGAAGTAATGTAATGTATAGCAATCTGTGTCCACTGCCTCTTGTCCTGTCACTGGTTACTACCTAGAAAAGTCTGGCTCCATCACCTTTACGTGTATGTGTCCCAACCCTCTGCAAGTAGTTACACATATTAATAAGAGCTTTCTCTTCTCCAGTCTGAACAGTCCCAGCCTTTTCTCACATGTCAGATTCTCCAGTTAAATCATCTTCATGGCCCTCCACTGGACCTGCTCAAGTACATCCATGTCTCTCTTCACAGAATCACATAGTCACATAATCATTTAGGTTGGAAGGCACTTTCCTGAGATCACCTAGACTGACCCTTAGCCTGACCCCGCTGCCCAAGTGGGATCGCCTAAAGCAGGCTGCCGCCTCGTACTGGAGAGCCTATAGCTGGACCCAGCACTCCAGATATGGCCTCACCAGAGCTGAGCAGAGTGTAAGGTTCATGTCCCTCAACCTGCTGGCTCTTCCTAGTGCAGCCCAAGATGTTGGCTGTCATTGCTGCAAGCACATGTTGCTGGCTCAAGTTGAACTTGTCCACCAGCACTCCCAGGCTGTGGCAATAAAGGCACGGACTCTGACTTCATGCACAAGCAGAATCAGAATCACTTTATTTAATGCTTTACATCCTTTTATACTGATCACAAAACAAAGCCACTGCTTTTCTCTTATCACCTAGCTAGTTGGCAAGCGCTGAGTCCAAGTCTTAAATGGAAGCAAAGTTCATCTTGCAAAGTCCATTGGTTGTAGCATTGGCCTCGCTTTTCTCACTTAGCTCTTGTTTTACTTCTCCCATGGCTTGCGGCCAACAAGACAAAGGATATCTCTGGTGTCCAGCTCAGCCACCACACGTGCAGATTCTGCACTTGTTCCCACACCAGGCCTTTTTCTGCAAAGCTGCATTCCAGCCAGCCAGCCCTCAGCATCTACCAGTGCTTAGAGTTACTCCTCCCCACACAAGAGATTCTTATTTCACCGCCATGTGTATTTATCCCTCCTTGTCTTCTAGTATTGTAAGAAAACATTAAAACATATTGTAAGAGTGCAATCTGTGATCAGAGATAAGTAGGTACAGATATGCTGGAAACTGTTGTCTCCTTGCTAGATCTGGAGGTCATTGGGCACTGTGGTAGATGAGCTAAGAAAACAAGACAGTCTCTGTGATTCCCACCTGGTTTTCCAGGAGTTCTTTCAGGTTGTGGACATTGATGTCAATATTTGTTTGTAATGTTGCAATTGCTCAGAAGTTGTACTTGAAATTAATAATTTGCAAATACGACAGAATTGCCAAGACAGATCACAAGGCATTTTTAGGTCTTATGCCACAGACTGTCCTTAGTTTATGGGGTGTCTTTCTGACACAGTAATTCCACTAATAGTTTCACTACGACATTGTTACGGCAGAGCCATTTGGGACCTGATGACAATAGTATTATTTTCTTGGCAAGTGGTCAGAAGAACAATTCAGAACAATTTATTAGAAATCCTGGGTGGAGACAAGACAGAGGTCACTGAACTACAAAGGCACCATCCTGCTTCTAAATACATTTGCATGTTTCCATCATCTATACTCATAATCCGTAATTTCTTAACTTGACTTTGTTCCATTTACCAATACTAACCATAATACCAGCTACCAGACATTTATCCTGAAAGAAAACAAAACCACAAAAAAAGAACCACATGTTCCTCATTTTCTAGCTATCTCAACATTTGCAGCTTGGACTGAACTCCAAGCATGGGAAAATAATCTTCCTTCATTCCAATGGATTTTGTGAGTACCTTGACAACAGTTTACTTTCAAATCTAGCTTCTCCTTGTGGACTATTCTGTCGTGTGTTTCTAGCTGATCAAGCACCAAAAATAAAGAGAAAAACTGTAAAACTTAAGATTATCAAGAGTGAAATTGGTCACAGGTAAAACATATATGTGTGTATGTTTTTGTGTGTGTGTGTATACATACTTCTAAAATGCTAGAAGAAATAGTGAGTTCGATCTGGACTGAGTAAAATGTTTTAATATCTCAAGAGCTGATGCCACTTACTCTGTATTTGCATTGCTAGTTTTCCATTTTTTGTTTTTGTTTTTCACGAGCAAGTATAGTGAGTGTTCAGATTCAGCAGCAGGAGGTGCTATACAAATGTTAACTAAGATGGCAACCCCATACACACCAAAAAGGTAATGAGGGATATGTAATGCACATATAGCAAATAAAACTACTAGTGGTCTTTGAGGGTATTTCAGTATATGTAAAAGGGCATACAAATACTTCAAGTAACATCTCACATTTTTCAACCTATTTCGTTTCAATCCTCTTTCAACATGATAAAGTATGACACAGCTGCTCAGATACCCTAGTTGGAGTTGATCCCCATATATTTACTTATGTCAAACTGTTGAGAGCCATTCTTTTCCTCAGAAATAGTCAGATTATTCTGCATGAGTAGATCTTCAGCAACCATTGTTTAGATACACTAGGAGTCCAGTCTGTCTGTTCTCTACATGTATCACAACATAACTTACATTGCTTGCCTGATGTTTTGTATCTCAGCTGGCACTTAGCAGCTGCAAGGGTCATAAGTTGAGCTGCAGAAACATGATTCCAGATAATTATTCTTCCAGCAGCTTGTTCTTCTCCTGCAGCTTTTCCTTTTGGAAAAGCCACAAAAGGTAATCATTACTGTGTGAAAAATGTGGTTAATACCCATAGGTGTCAAAAAATTAAGTTTCTATACAGACTGTATTGCATTAAAAGCACTGGTAAGGCAAGAACTTCCTTTTTGTGCTAAAAAATAAGAAAAAGAAAATCTCAGAACAAAACACAGGTGGAAGCTCACTGTCCAAAATGAAATTCCAAGTATAATTAGAAAAGCTGTGGAATCGGTCAGTCACTGTTTGAGAGTTGGCTTTAAGTGAAAAAAAAACCAAGAAAGGTCAGAAACCAGAGAGAATAAGAACAAAAGGCCATATGTATACATAGGAGCAGTGACCATAAGAATAATGAGAAGCAACCCTGAAAACGGGTTAAAGAGAAAGCCTTTAGATCAGGGTCTGAAATGTCAGGCTGCAGGCAAGAACGGCTATGGTATTCTCTTGTGTTTAGGGAAGCAGGACTTTGTATATTCTTTGTTAATATGCAGAGCTACATTAGGACTCCTGACTGTTATCTAGGTGGGTCCCCCCCAGCAACTAGTCAGCTGCTTGAGTTAAAGAAACTCTACAGTCACAAATTTAAGAGACAAAGCAGAGAAGACTAATTTCAACGTAAATTAAAACAAGGCAGTAAAACCAAGTGCAAAATAAAATATTATTATTTAACTGCTAGAAAAACACAACGGTGTTTGATATTCAGGAGTGCAGTCATTAGAATATAGAAGATTGACATGTAACATCATACACAAATGATTTGACAAAAGTAGATGTGAGTCTATGGAATCTCATGTTTATTATTATGACAGAAAACATTTGTTGTATTTGTTTAAGTTCTTTAGAAAGTGACTGGGTGAAGTGAAACTTGTATAGATGGAAGACCTTTGATCTTCTCACAAAAGTTCATAACTGAAGACTCCACAGTTGCATCTTAGAGGTCCAAGTGACTCAGGTTCCTGCAACAATTTCTTGAAAGTAATAAAATGATTTCCTGATGACATGTGACAGAAATATATACCCTTTTTCCAAAACTTTGGGGTACCAATGTGGTTGCTACTGATGGATTCATGCAGTAATCTGTAGGTGCCTAACTAATTAAATTAAAACTGTAACATCAAGATGTTGTATTTTAGAAGAAAAGCCATATATATTAATAATAATCATCCTTTTAAACCAAGTCAGCATAAAACTTTCAGTAAGTTTATAGTTCAGCTTGTTTCAAAACTTTCTTCTTTATTTCACAGTATTTGGATTTCATTGCTTTGCTTCTCCAAAGCAGAATAAGGTCACTATTTTGTTCTAGCAGGAGAATACAGTTCCATTGTCAAAAAAGGTCAAAGTTTATTCCCCTCCATATATCCTAAATATGTTCATGTTAAAGTGATTCTTTACTAAGCTATTTATTTTACAACTCCAGCAAAAGGACACTTGTGCCTTAATTAAAATATTATATGTGGTACAGCCAGCCTTGCTTCAGTCTGGCAGTTTTATTAAGTCTCCCAGTTAACCTAAATCTTCACCAACAGGTGATACATTTCTTCCAAATGCACAAAAAATGCAATAAGAAATAAACTTTTTTCTACACTGTGAAATATTTCAGCCTGTTAATCAGGATGCACTTTATGATTTGAAGGCAACTGGATATTCGGTCAATCTTAGAATGTGTACAATGCATTTATTTGACTTGATAATAAGGATAGATAAAAAAGATAGGATTATAAGGTTTCAGACAGGAGGTACTGAAACCTGGAAGAACCAGGAACATTCCTTCCAGTAAGAAAGAACTTACTGATAAGATACAGTCTTTGGTGTAGTGTTGCTATACATAAATATAACATGTTCTTGTGAACTTCTACCTCTTTTCATGCAAGCACAATAGGCTTTTAACTGCTGAATGATTGATTTCAAGTTTTCTCATGAGAAATTCCCACAGCAATCTAACTAAATAAATATAAGTCTTAAACTGACTGGTCATTTTCTATACATCAAATTAGCAGAAAGTTTGGGGGTGTGTTGTCATTTAACCCAGCAGGCAGCTAAACCCCCCTCTTCCTCAGCAGGACGCTGGGTCCAATGCTGTTCAGTACTCAATAAACTTTCTGGGTAATGGACTGAACTCACCCTCACCAAGTTTGCAGAGGACACAAAACAGAGAGGAGAGGTCCTATGAAGGGTTGACCTTGGCTGGCCACCAGGTACCCACCACTCCACTCTGTCATTCCATCTCCATCAGCAGGACAGGGGGACAAAATACCATGAGAGCTTGTGATTCAGGATAAGAGCTGGGAGATTACTTACCAAATCCTGTTACAGACAAAACAGATTCAACTTGAGGAAATTAATTTAATTATAACAGAGTAGGATACTGAGAAATACAAACAAAACTAAAAATATCTTCCCCCCCACCCCTCCTTTCTTCCCAGGCTTCATTCCTAACCCTTCTATATACTCCTCGTCTGAGAGGCACAGGGGCATAAGGAAAAGGGGGTTGCAATATTTCATAGTGCTTTGTCTCTGCCACTCCTTCCTCGTCATACTCTTCCCCTGCTCCAGTGTAGGGTCCCTCCCATGAGATACAGTCCTTCATGAACTTCTCCAACATGGATCCTTCCTGTTGAGGAGCCTGTTCCAGCATGGGGTATCCATGGGCTACATCTTTCTTGAGGGCATGCCTGCTGCAGTGTGGGGTCCTCCACAGGCTGCAGGGGGAAAACCTGTGTCACCATGGTCTTCTCCATGGGCTGCAGGGAAATCTCTGCTCTCGTACCTGGAACATCTCCTCACCCTCCTTATTCGCTGACCTTGGTGTCTGCAGAGTTGTTTCTCTCACATTTTTTCAGCCCCTGTCACAGCTGTTGCACAGCATTTTCACCCTTTCTGAAATATGGCACAGAGAGGCACTACCAATGTCATTGAGTGGCTCAGCTTTGGCCAGTGGTGGGACTGTCTTGGAGCCAGCTGTAACTGGGTCTGTCTGACGTGGGGAAAGCTTCTGCTGTCTTCTCACAGAAAGACCCCTGCAGCACCCTTCCAGCTATCAAAACCTTGCCATGTAAACCCAATACAGGTCAATATGTCAGAAGGAAGAGCCACCTTACAGGGAGACCTTGACTGGGGCAGCAAGAATTGAATGAAGTTTAACAATGAAAAATGGGAAGTCCTGAACCTGGAACTGAATAACCACAAATGGCAGTACAGGCTGGGGTCCCACTGCATAGGGGCAGCTCTGCTGAAAAGTCCCTGGGGGTCTTGCTGCACAGCAAGCAAGTTTTAGTGGCACTCTGAAGTCCTATACTGGGAGTTTCAAAGTGTATATGCCTCTTCTTGGTATACAGAAAGTTATCTTTGGCATCAAAAGCATTGCTAGCTGTAAAGTCATTCCAGCAAGTGGAAAATATCACTATCTCTTAGGTTAAATTATTGTCCTTTTGGCAATATCATGAACACAACTGTGCCATTACATGTGGAAACTCAGAAGTAATGCCTTCTGAGTACTCTCTTCTGAAAGAGGAGAAGAAAAACAAATGAATGTGGCAATGAGCACAGGGGAAAGAAAGAGAAGCACTTGCAGAAAATAGTAATAGATCGACAATGTCCACTTCCCCAATTACATAACCCAAATGCAAAGGGTATGAAATGAAGACAGACAATATGCCACTTTGGAGACTTAGTTAAATATATGAGAAATTCTGTGGATCTGGATTAAGTATCTTAGCATATCACTTAATGTCTTTAGAAACAAAATGAGGATCGACATTCCTGTCTGAACCAAGCCAATTAGTCAGCTAACCTTGTAAATCACAATTTCTTTTGTGACCTGGAGCAGACAGTCCTTAAATTAACAGAATTAGGGATAGTTCCACAAGGTATAACAGCTTTGATTTGCAAGGAACAAAAGGTGAATGTCAAAAGATTTGGAAATCCAGTTTCGTTTATTCAAAACAAATTCAAATCCAAAACACATTCAAATTACACAAACTTCCTTTACTGATTTCACTCTTTCTGCAAAAACAACAAAATAATTAAAAAAACATGAAAGTAAAATATGTGTCCTTGTGGCAGATTGATATTGTATAGCTGCCAGACCCCCACTCTGCTGCTCTTTCTTTCCTCCTCCTCCTTAACAGGACAGGGGGAGAAAATAAGATGGAAAAGTTCATGAACTGAGATGATGGCAGTTTAATAAGAAAAGCAAAAGCTGCATGTGGATGCAAAGCACAAAGAAGAATTCATTCATTACTTCCCTTTAGCAAGCAGATGCCCAGCCACTTCCTGGAAAGCATGTCCTCAGCAGTCATAGCGGTTGCTTGGGACAACAAATTCCTTAACTATGGATTCCCCCCGCCTCCTTCTCCATTCTCTTTTATTGCCGAGCATGACTTCATATTGTATGGGATATCCCTTTGGTCAGCTGGGGTCAGCTGTCCTGGCTCTGTCCCCTCCCAATCTCTTGCCCATCCCCAACCTACTGGTTTTTGGGGGAATGAGTGATTTGGAGAGAAAGCCTTAATGCTGTGCAAACACTGCTTGTCAATAGCCAAAACACTGGTGTGTTATCAACACTGTTTTAGCCCCAAATGCAGAGCACAGCACTGTAAGGGCTGCTATGAGGAAAATTAACAACATCCCAGCTAGACCCAGTACAGCCTTGAACTATCTTTCCTTCTTTCATCTACAGCTTTCCCTTCAGGATGACTTATTTGCAGTCCTTTTAGGCAAAGTAGTCATATACTGCATGAAAAAAAAAAAAAAAAGATGTTGGGAACTACATATTTCTTACAACTTTTCCTGAGCTTTAGTAGATCTGAATAAAATCAATTAAATGGAAAATATTGGTCTCAGTGGTGTCTGGATATGGTTTTGTCCTCCTCCCTATCAATTCTCATAATTTTTTTATTAAAATCAGAGTTTTATTTTAATTAGAAATTCTATGGGATGATAAAGTGCGAGCATAAATATTGAAAAAAAAAATCTATGCTAGGAGATGGTATTGCCTTTTAGGCATTGCAAAGCTATCTGTTGCTTGGACATGGTATTATTGATATACAAATATATAACCTTTTTTCTATAAGTGGCCTCCAAAATTTACCAGTTTCCACCAGGAAACACTGAAGCATTGGAACACATCTGAACTCAACACAGGTATGGCAGACAATGTAATATTTAAATTTTGTTTAGAGTCAACGTTACAGCTGAAACTGTACTGTTGTTTAAAATTTGATGAATCAGAATGCTGACATATATCTCCTGATTCACCTACACAGTTGAAGTTGCTATGTATATTTACTATAATTTGGAAATCATGTGGGGACAAGACAGTTTGATGATATGGGACACTTTTTAATCATAGCTGGTGCTTTGTTGTGTCCTCATTAAATATGTGTGTGATCTTACCCACAAAGAGATTAAAGTATGCACTACCTTTGTATCAAAGGAAAGAATCAAAAAAAGCCAAGAGCAAGACATCATTTCAGCAGATGAAGTACTAAGCAGACCTAAATACATCCACTATTTGCAAATACAAATGGAAAAAGTAAAACTCATTGAAAATATAGGTTCATCATAATAAATATTTTCCTTCAGAGAATGTCGACCAAATTTGACTTGGGAAAAAAAAGAAAGGATTCTTGTCCATTAGGGATTAAATTCACTTGCAATTTGCTCTGAAAATTTTATGTTTTAAAATTTCCTATGACAAGAAATGTAAAAAAAAAAGAAAATAAAATTAGAAAATATGAAATTAAATTGACTGGACACTGGACACCCTGACTTCAAAACTTATTTCAGCTGTATTTCCTAAAGTTTCTAGACTCCTTGTTTCTCCATAAGTATACTGACTTGATAGGTTATTGAATAGAAATCTTGGGAGCCCCAGACAACCACTGGAAACTGGTTTGTGAAAGGTAGCTTTGGAAGAGCTCCAGCTGAATCTAGACTGCTTCATACATCCAAGCTTCTTCAGACAAGGACAAAGGCTGGGTTGCAATGGTTTAAATTCCAGTTTTCATATATTTTCTATATTCCTTCCTGTGGACTTGGGAAATGAGCCATAGATTGACATCAAATTTCATAATCCTGAGAACTGCAAGCAATGATCTTAAAGCTTCCTGTCCTGGGTAATCGAAAAACTCCCAGGCATTGATAATGCCATAGTTTGTGATTACAAGACTGCCTTTAGAGACCTATTGCACAAAGTCACAAATCCTCGACTCCCTCAACGTCCTTCACCTGACCACTTTTGCAGAGCCTTGTTGCCCTGGAGATACATACCATATGATTTCACATTCCTCAACAAATCACTAATGAAACTAGCAGGAAAGGAAGCCTATATCTCACGGAAAGTTCAGTTTCTCCAGTAACTATCACATTAGTACGAAGCAGTTGGATTTAGAAAAGCCATTTTCTCAGAATACCCCAATCAGATTGTAAAGACATTAGAATTAAGGCCATTTTTCCATGATATATTTGTTTTCCTGCTAGTGTTTCCTCAGACAGATACAAGGGCAATCTAAAGGTTATAGGAACATAGAAATTGCTATACGAGATTGGTTTAAGGAAGAAAGTACAGTATTTATAACCTCTTCCAAAATTACTGTTGCCTGCCTGACTGATAGTCATATAAGCACCCAAACTGTTTCTGAATCTTAAACTCTCAGCTTTAGGCCTTACTTATCTGGGGCAAGGGAAGAGGGCAAAGAGTCCAACAACAATATCAAGGGGTTTTTTACTTTCATGTCTTAGTAGTTTCATACTTCCTTGTTTCCTTGCTACAGAATGGGGAGAGCACAAGTTCTAATTTTCTTGCAGCTCTCATTTGGGGGTGGGCTGCCTGCAGGCACTATGCCAGCTGAGGCCATACTATTGATTTATGTAAAGGTACTAGGATGTTCTTTGTGCTAAACATCAATTCCTTAAGCATTCTATTCTCTTAGTTGCTCATTTTTAAAAGGATTTAATTGAGCTCTCTCTGTGGTTAATCTGGAGCTCTTCTAGTGGGCATTTAAATTCTTTTCCAGATTATTAATATAGGTATTAAAAAAAGCTATGAGCCCCCTTGCTTTTAGATTTGGTCCCAGTAACACAGACTGTATAATCTTATGCTCTGCATTCTGTTACTTGGTCAGGTTTTGATCAAGAAGTACATTGTGTCTTTTGAGGACCATTTAGCTTCTGTAGTAGATTTCTGGTGGGAAATTTGGTTAAAGTCATTGGAAATTAATGTGGATTGCTAGCTAGTTCTCCTTAAGGACCTCCTTTTTCATACATTCATATAATTCCGAGAGGTCATGGAAGCAATGTAATTTTCTCCTACTCTACAATACTTGTTTGTGTTGGACCTAGCAATCTTGCTATCTGAACAGAAAATGGCAGGACTTTTCAGAAGTCTTGCTAAAAGCTGTATTAGTTTCTGTGACAGATGTAAAATCACTTGGCATAGCAGAAATAAAAGTAGGACTTTGGATATAACATTACTATGGTCTATCTTTAACTTAAAAGAAATAATACTATTTCTGTTAACGAAATAATTAAAGCAAATGCTCTTGTAATGTGTTAATATGACACAGTAAAGTGCTTATCAGCTAAGTAATGGAAGTATTTTAGTATCAAGAATTTTGCTGACATTTACCAGGTCAGATTATGTTTCTCAGGGAACTGGAAAATCAGTGTTTCACATTATTATGAATCTGTAATGCATGATGTAAGAGCCATAAAAACGTGGTGTTGACCAAGAAAATAAGGTTATTCGAGTATTAAAATCAATATGTACATTCATATCCATATGTACTGAGGATAATCAGTGCATGATAAAAGATGACCATGCAACGGCTTCTTACTGTAAAATTGGATTTCCATTGTATGTCATTCATCTGCTAATCCAAGTAGTTTATCATACCAATCAATATTTTTTATTTTTTTTATGCTATGTTAATGATTACTTTATTTTAGAAATAACAAGAATGTTAAACTTAGACTTTTTTTCCGGTGTATGGTCATATTTCCTATTGTAACTTCAAGAACCATCATGTAACTGCTTGATAGGATGTAGCTTATAGTTATCCACCAGTTAATATGAAGGTATTATGATTAAAAGAGGAACCATTGCTTTGATAGTTTCAGTGTTGCCAATAGGAAGAGAACAGCCCTATTTCTTTCTTTGGCTTTAAAGCTACATTTGGAAGAACAATAACTAACCAGGTCAAAAGACAACCTCATTTCATTTGTATCAATGAAAGAATGACAGTGATACATCACCAAAGAAATTACCACTAACAGGTATCATTACCAATGACACATTGCCATTCTTGGGACTTAACCACTGTTGTATAGTGGTTTGCTTTATAAACATGCACAGGAAGGGCCAGTGGAACCACTCATAGAGGAAAACACTATCTTCAGTCAGATTACAAAAATCTCTTCACATTGAGCAGGTGACTACAGCTACAAATTTAAAAATCAGTAAAAATGGAGAAGAACCTAACCTTCCCTCCCCACACAGATGACATATACTGATGTGCAGTTTACAATTTTCCCAATCCTGGAAGCTGATCATGTGATAAATTTTCGCTCCTTCATCTATGGAACTCAGGTCACATGTGACTTCTGACACAATCTCCCAATCATACTAAAAAACTTGAATTTACATTTTCTGTGTCATCTCCATGGATTAAATGTAACTATGCAAACAGCCACTATTGTGAAATTAGCATTTTTGAAGTAGAACAGCACTATATTCCCAGAAGTGAGTATTCCACAACTGGCAAAGCAGGAGGAGATAAAAGACTTCAGAATTCCTAATGTACCTTCTAGTTTAAATCCTTTTCTTACAGCAGTTGGGATAGTCAGGACAAAATTCCATTTTGCAACAAAATATTTATCATACTTATTTTTGGAAACATTTCATTTCCCAAGGTCTGCAGAAAAAAATTTAAATCCACCAGAAATGGGACTGGCCACCATCCTCCAGTGAACAATATAAGATCTAATAAATTGGTAGGTGGTAATGACCAAAAAACACTGCTGATCTCAGTTTTTAACTCCATCATACTTTGGAATTGTACTGTTCTCCACAAACCTTGTCAATTTGAGAATTAATGACATTTTCATTTTCCAAATACGGGAACATGACCTAGAAGTTAGAAGAGTTTCTGAAGTTTACATTGTTGTCTCAAAGTCATATCCAGGACTGGAGCACAGATTATTTAATGTAATTACATTATTTAAAAATCTGAGCCTACCTGGTATATTACCAAGAACAGAAGAAAAGTGTTCCTCTCTAAAATCCACTTAAATTTTTTTGATAATGGAGGAGAGAGATTTTCAGTTGACTAAGAGGAGTGAGATCCTGTAAAGTGGAGGAAAAGGAATACCACTACAGAAAGTATGTAATAGGAAAATGAAATCTAACTCATGTTAAAACCACTACAGCCAAATCAAACTTGAAATACATTTCTACGTTTCACATACTTAAGACTGAGGGCATAATCTGAAACTGAATGATAGACAGACAAGTACCAAAGTAGTCCAAGTGGCAAAGTGGCTCAGGGAACAAGAATGACTTTATTCCTATTAGCAAACTCATTCAAAGGCAGATACTAAAAAAAAGGGCCATACAGAGGATTCCACACTGGATTAAACTGAAGTTGTATTTTTTTCAGGTTGATACAACATCACATCCTTTCCTTTTAGCCCTAATAGGACTAATTCCTGCTCAAAGCTGCAATCATTTGCCTTACGATGAATGAGCTACTGGCCTCAGTGTAACTCATATAGATGGGAAGCATCACACAAACACCATCACCACAGCTGGTATAAATTATCAGATTAAGGATAATATAAAAAAGATTAAGTAATGTGAGGGATTTGTGTTGCTGTTGCTATGCTATCTTGTATATACATAGATAGATGACTGGCTACCTTTTTATTACCCAGATAAGAAGAATGATACAAAAAATTGAAAGAATAATAATCCTACCATATAACATATTTTGTATGCATTCAAATATTATCTAAAGCAAAATCTTCATTGTCACCCAAGAGCTGTCTTAATAAATCATTGACAGATGATAGCAAATGTCCTCAGCAGTCAACATCTGAAATTATTAATTTCTTCAACCTTGACTCAGAAGGCTATTTGCAGTGATTACACTAAATACACGAAGTTCAACAAGCCTGAAACATTGGCATGTATACTGTACATGTAAGTCCCAGTTCTTCCCCTTGATGCACTTGCTTTGGAGTCAGTGGAAATTCTGTGAGAAAAAATGGAAATCAGAGATGATCTCTTAGGGATATTGAAGATGGCACAACAATTAGTTTCTGAACAGCTATTTCTAGAATTCCTTAATGCTGTCAAAAGACACTGGGGATTCAACTGCTCATTTTTTTACCTTTCTTCTTTTCCAGCAACCTTTCTTACAATAAGTACAAGTAATTTTCTTCCCTAACTAGTCTGTGTTGAACTTGCAAATGCCTTCTTAAATTCAAATGCATCTTTGTCTGGCAGGAGTTTTAAACAACTTTCAGACTGCTCCACCCTTACACACACACGTGCACGTATATATGCATTATATACACTAGTTCATGAACAGAGTCTTAACAGCTGAGGAGGGCTTGGCTTTCTTCCCTGCTGAATTAAGGTCAAAGGACCTGTTCACAAGAACCATTGCATTGTGTCACCAGTGATTTCTAAGGAGCCATATGAATGCAGATAAGTGCATGAACAGGACAGAGAAGTATATTTCAGCAGAGGTGAGGTGATGGGCAGGGGTCCATGAGGTCACCAGAATCACAACCCACCCCCTTCACCCAGCTTCCATAGTGATTTCTACTACAACAAGTTAATCTCTCCGTATCTCAGTTCTCATATTTAGATAAACCATACACTTTTTTTGTTGTCTGTCATTCAAACTTAGATTGCAAAGTATTAAGGCTTCAAATACATGTCAAGCGTAACTGGACCTTTACCTGAGCTGAGATCTTTAGATGCTTCTGCAGTATAATAAAAGAAAAAAAGTAATTAACATCAATGTGAATGGACTCTTTCAGTATGAATAATAGGCAGTAAATCTGAAAGCTTGGTAGATCTTAATATTTTCACTAGAAGGCAATGCTATGTTTTGTGTGTTGTAAGTTAAGCTTCATTTAAGGTGAGAAACAACAGAACAAAAGGTAGCAGGGAAAGGACTAGATTTGAGCTGTAACCCACTGACTGACAGAGTTTCAAGTTCCTCCCATTATTTCCAGACTCACTAGTGACTGTCCTGACCTGTGCAACAGTAATAAATATTTGTTTCCTCTAGTCTTTTCCCCATGCCTGATTATAGGCCCCTTTCCCCCCATATACTATAAGCAATTTAAGTGGTTTTTCTGAGGTGATGTGAAGGCTCTAGCTCATTTACGATGTGGAACCTCCCTTTATAGCTCTTTCACTGTTGGGAGAGAGGGGCTAGATGAGGTAATAAGAAAGAATGAGGATTTTAATTGCTGAATAATTACTACTAGTGTAGTTGGCAAAACATAACTCTCTGAAGGATTTGGGAGAAATATTATGTGCAAGAGTAGCCAACATAAAGTGTATTAGGGCCCTACAAAATAATTTTGATAATAAAATAATTAAAAGGCACTTTGGGATATGGATGAAAACAGTACTTTATAAACAAAATAAATTGCCACTTTCTTAAATTGCTGAATTAAAAAAATCAGAATAAAAGACAAACAAGCAAGTAAAACCTTATACTTGATTTAATATATTGTCATATTGCTACTGTTTTGTTCACAAGAGGACTTTTAGACATATATTTAAAAAAATAGAACATAGTTAATAACAGCTAGATTTTTGTTACCCTTGTTAATTTTGGTAATTAAAGTTTGTGTCCTGAAATGTAAAACAGTACCTTTGCAATATGAAAGGAACTTCCACATAAACTGTGACAAATTACATTTAAATCGGGTAGCTGTTTTCCTGAAGAAATTTCAGGATTACAGAGAAAGAAAACACTGGTGCTATGCTGTACATTTCTGACAAAGTACAAGAAGGGCTACAAAAATGATCCAAAGGCTGGAGCACGTCTCCTGTGAGGACAGGCTGAGGGAGTTGGGCTTGTTCAGCCTGGAGAAGAGAAGGCTGCGGGGAGACCTGATTGCAGCCTTTCAGTACCTAAAGGGGGCCTATAGGAAAGATGGGGACAATATTTTTAGTAGGGCCAGCTGTGACAGGACAAGGGGTAATGGTTTTAAACTAAAACAGGGTAGGTTTAGACTAGATATAAGGAAGAAATTGTTTACAATGAGGGTGGTGAAACACTGGAACGGGTTGCCCAGAGAGGTAGTGGAGGCCCCATCCCTGGAAACATTCAAGGCCAGGTTGGACGGGGCTCTGAGCAACCTGATCTAGTTAGCGGTGTCCCTGCTCACTGCAGGGGGGTTGGACTAGATGACCTCTAGGGGTCCCTTCCAACCCAAAACATTCTATGATTCTATGATTCTATGATAAGGCTTAAACTTTCCCATGGTTCTATTCATCACATATAATCTGTTTATACCCCAAGTTCAGGCTATGCTGGATGTAGAAATTTGTAATTAAACATTATTGCCAATTAAATGCAATTAACCAATTCTATCATAAATTAGAATGATATCTACATCCAGCCCCTCTCCTATGATTCTCAAAATCTGTTCTAGTGAATGAAGCACTGGATTCTAGTCTATCTGACCTGATCCAAAGGAAATCACTAATCTCCTCGTCCTCAGAACTGTGATTGTTATTGACTTTACTGAAAGGAAAATCACTTATGTATCAGATTATAGTCCGGTTTAGTCTCTCATACTCTTCCTGCCTAGATAACTACCAGGTTTTTTCTTAAGTTCCTTAAACACAGGCCCATAAGTGCGGCAGTTGACTATTCTCACTCTCTGAGACTCATTACAAACCAACATGATCCTAGATTTTAAGTGAATCTCCTTTAATAATTCTAGATCTTTAGAAAGGAGGAAGAAACAGAATTAAGAGCAGGGGCTTAAGAACAACTTGTAGATACTTTGGGTTCTGTCCTTGCTTGTTCAGCTGCAGAGAGGACTTTGTTACTAAAAAATCCAGGGCTGCAATAACAGAAAGATGTCTCAATTCATTTGTCATTTTGTTACTTTTTATCAAGTATAAACAGTTCAGAACTGAGGTACTGGAGTGATCATCAAGCTGGTTTCCTACATCTTCCTGTGGATGGATCTATTTCTTTGACAACAGTACAGTGAGATACTTGGACACGGAACCAGTAATCTGATTAGATATGAAAGGAATTCTCATATACAACTCAAATTGTTTGCCAACTATTACTGCTTGAGTGAGAACACAAAGCTTTTCCTTTGCATTTTTTTACAGCATCTACGATAAATGGCATCACATCCTGATTGCTGAAAATGCAATTCTAATAGAAAATAAATATTGAATTCCTTTTTGTTTCCATTCTGGTATTTTTGGCTTTGATCAGAACTAGTACCTAAGTTTTCATATGTTTTTATTGTCCACAAAAAGACAAGCAAGTGGGTTGTAGCTACAGCAACTATTTTGTATAAAGGTTATAGGTCTCCAATGCAGTTGGGCATGGTACTGCCAAGGCTTTAAGATTAAATTTGATATTGAATATGTTGCAACTGTTAAAAAATGAACATTGGGCATAATAAAATCACAATGTCTAAAACAACAGAGTAGTTACATTGATGGATTGCAGAGCTCTTCTTAACAGACATAACATATAAAATCTTATACTCGGAGGGTATCATTTGAGTTTAAAATGACAGAAATTGATCATTTATCAAACCTCACAAAATAAATCAGATTCTTCATATTAAACTTTATCACAGAACTCTATAACCTCATATTTTGCTGGCTGTGATACATTAAGACATAGATTAAATGGGATATTAACAATATCACAATGTGATAGACACTGATCAGACAAAAATGTTCACACGAATCCTGTTTTAAGCTTGAGGACTTGTTTTATTTATATGTTCAGTGTGACTTCCCTCACCTATTTCTTCATTTTGCTTTCAAAAGAACAAGGCTTGAGCATTGCCTCCCCAAACAGGTTCCTTCTGGCAGCAACCATTTGATGAGTCATATCTTCGTCCTCATCTTATCACCTTATCTCTGATACAAAGTTCAGCTGATGACTAGTTATTAGTGGCACTCCTCAGGCATTGATTCAGAGACTAGTAAGGTTTAACATCTTTATTAATGGCCTGCATAATGGGGTGGCATGCACTCTCAGCAAGATTACAGATGATAGCAAACTGGGGTGGGAGTGGTTCATAGAGTGGAGGGCAGGGCTGCCACTGAGACAAACCTTGGCAGGCTGGAAAAATGGGCTGACAGAAACGTCATGTAAGTCAATGAAGGCAAATGTAAAGTCCAGCCTTCCTGATGAACAAGTTGAACGTGTGTCCCAAGCACATCACTGTAGCAAAGACAGCCACACGCATTTTGGGCTGTATTGGCTAGAGCATAGCCACTGAAGGAAGCAATTCTTCATCTTTCTTTAGTACTTGTGAGATTGCATCTGGACTACAATGTCCAGTTTTGGTCTCCCCAGTACAAGAAAGAAACTGATATCCTGGAGTGAGCCCAGGGACAAGCAGCAAAGAAGACTGGTGGGCTGGAACATGTGATGTGCAAGGACATAATAAAAGAGCTGTTTGTTCAGTCTAAAGAAAAGAAGGCTAAGGAAGATCTTACTTGCTGCCTCCAATTATGTAATGGGTGCTGGCAGCAATGTGGATTCAGACTCTTCCCTGAGATTCCTGATGACAGAATGAGACAACAGATACAAGTTGCATCAAGAAAAATTCTGCATAGATACCAGGAAAAAAGATTCACAATCAGAGTAGTCCAATGTGGAACAGACCACCCAATGAGATGTGTATGTCCACCCTTGGAGATACTCATACCTTGACTAAGTATCCTTGAGTAACCCAAGCTAAACTGGGCCTACTCTGGCTGGGTCTTTGCCCCAGATGGCCGCTTTATGTCCCTTCTGTTACATGCAATATTCTGTTACAGAAAAAGTGAGCAGACCGTATATATGGAGCTAGGAAATTATTTGTTAGCCTAATTAAACAAACAAACAAACAAACCAGACTAATCAAAAGACATCAAATAGTTATTGTTAGGCCAGCTACAACAGTACTAACTCTTTTAGCAAAAAAAGAAAATTAATGAGTCTGTACATCCAACACAAACTATTCTGTGACTTTATGAGAACTTCTGTAATTAAGCTGACGTGCTTCTTGGATGTGAAGACAGCTGTATCAAAACAGAGGTATTACCTAATCAAATATCATCTGCATTGCTCCTCTGCTGCTCTGTTCCTGCGTCATCAGTGCTATGTAAGGATCTGTCTGTGAAGTTTGTTGATATGAGGAAGTTTGCAAGAAATAAATGCACAGTGTACAGATTTTCCCAAAAGGGTAGTTTAAAACTTTTTCATAAACAGGAGATAGAATAAGAGAATTACTATGTTACCAAACTAATGATGGCATGCCAAACTGAAGAAGAATAGTCTGCCTTCCTTAGTTACCATCCTGGTATGACAGTTACAAGTTCTTTCCATATTGATTGCCATGCACATGAACACCAGTATTTTGCATCTTTATAAAACTTGAGAAAATGAACTAATTATATCCCATTGTAATGTTATATATAGAAACTGACACATAAAGAAATTATTTAAATGAAGCCAATGAGAAAGTCGACATAATTAGAAAACCATAATTTTGGTGTTTGACTAAAAAGTAATCTCTTCTCCTAAAGAGCTGAAGGGAGCAGTCTTGAGAAATACTGGAAAAGGATCAGGGATATCAGCTATGTACTCACACAGATTTGTCACAAGAAAGGAACACAGAGAACAGGATTTCAGCAGTACGAGTAGGCTTAGTGCTATGTGAAATACACACTAAATAGTTCAGCTATCTAGTTTAAAAATGGTGTATCTCAACCTTCATCAATTTTTAAGGTAGGAATTAATAAATATGCCATGCTGCCAATTACTCTGGTAAGTAGTCATTTGTAAAGTATTTTGACTATCTGCTTGAGTACATGGACAATTACTGGGTTTTCTTGCAGAGATGGATTTCAAATAAGATAAATACATTTTAGAAATGTCAGAAGTGTTGTAAAAAGCTAGAACATATATCCTCTACAGTCCAGTGATTACCTTTTATGCCTTACCTGTACTTCCTGGGATCTTACATTAGCAAGATAATTTAAGAAACCAATATGCAGACTAGAAGACTGGTAAAACAGACTTAGAAAAAAGCATTCCCACTAAAGGTTCCTTTGGCTTTTCCTTCTATATATGAATAAGACAACAACAGTGTTGGCAAATTATTTTGTATTTCACTAGAAAGTACATTGTTCTTAAGTAATTGGAAAAGGCGTGTGAAGTCTGGAGTCTGACTATTTCTAGTTTTCAGTTTCTGTCCTAGAAATACCTGAGGATATGTTATGGGGGGAAAAAAAAAAAAAAAAGACAAACAAAAAAAACCCGACAAAAAACCAAAAATAAACCCATTAACCCAACACACCCCCCCCAAAATCCAAGAGGTTTGTTTTGGTTTCAAGCCTTTGAACTAAAAGTATTGGAGAAATTCAATTGGCCCATTAGTGTATTAGATTTGAAGGGGAAATCCAATTTCTCTACTAGAAAATACATAAACTTAATTTTTTCACTAAGATTATTTTTTCCCTGCTCTCTTGCTTATGGACAAACTTATACTGACACTTAATAGCATTGTTCTTCCCTGCTTTTCCTTTGTGATGGTGGTTCCTGAGGTGACCAGGGTAGTTCCCTGTAATACTTGCCCACAATTCTTTGTTTTGGCTTGCAAACTTCATTGAGTTCAGTTGCTTTTATGTGCAAAAGTTCTAAACGTCATTCTTTATGAAACTTTATTATTCATGAGACCGGAACAAGTAATATATGTCAGCCACCCAATTAGTCTCCTGTAATGTACTTTTCAATTGCAATGCTATTGTAACAGCTCGTTGCAGAGTTAATGAGGCTGATTGCAGCATGCAGACATACACAACTTGGAAAGGGTTGTCCCCTCCAAAATGAATACTTCAGTATTTCTTCATGTGAAGTTTGTTTCCTCTGTATTATGACCTGGTCCTCCTAATTCAGATGGGAAATTCCTCATTAATTCTTCTGTCATTTAGTAAAATTTGTAAAAGTAAATATTATCTACAAGGTCCACTTGTAATAGTAAATCTGAAGGAGCTGAATGCTCATTTAAACCTTTAGCACATCAAAAGGTTAAATGTTTGGAGAGCTACAAAACATCAGTACCATGATAAAGTTAGTTCTCAAAAAGTTTTAAATGCCAGTACTGAATCACTCGTATCTGGTAGGCTAGTTCATAAGAAAAGAGAACTCTTCTTTTTCTCTATTCTGCCATCCTTAAGTACTCAGATTTGTCTGATTAACTGATGAAATATCAGAATGAAAGAGATTTCCACAACAGCATAGCAAATGAAGATTCACAGGGCCTCAGCAGCACTATAGTCAAAACAAAAGTATTGTAAAATAATTGATTAGGAGAAATTATGAGTGATAATAACTTAATGAGGTAACAGCCTTTTTTCTTTTTGATGAATAATTAACAAAAAAACATACACAGAGTCAGAAGAAGAATTAAAACAACTTAATCAGCTGGGCTGTGTGATTTAGTTCACTGGTGCTTGTAAAATTATTTAGATACGGCGATATTATAGAAATGTTGTATCTCAAGTTTCTAATTTGTATTTGCATAGGCTATTTTTTCACAATTTCACAGAATATAATAAAGAAAATCCTGCTACATTTTTTGATTGTTTTTAAGTGTAATTTTCTCTTATTTCAATGGAAATGTTGGGTGCTTCTTTTATTCTCAATGAGGAAGGAAAACAGGTCCTCTCCAAATCTTCATTGGTGTGCCTATATTTAAAGCATATTTATACATTTATTAAAGTGAACTTATTCTTCATTTAAATGTATTAAGGTGACCTTATTCTTAATTTAAGTTTTGAGGTGCTTTTGTCTTTTCATGCTGTGATTTTAGCTGCACTTCCAGAGCTGTAGAGGGCAAAATGGTTCCAGTTAGGGCCAGACCCTCTCCTTTTTTCCTATACTCTGGTTAACTGTTTAGAGCCACCCTTCCTCCCTCACCCAGGTGCAGGTAGATATCATAGTCTCCTAGAGGCTATGTCAACTTAGGTTAACCATGATCCTCTACAGATCATCTCCTGTCCAACTTTCCAGCTGCTGACTGGAAAGTGGGCAAAATGGGCATCCTGATCTAAAAAAAATCAGTGGGTGTTTGAGCACCCAGCCTGCAGAGATCAGAACCAGACCATGCACACAGAACTTAGAAGTAAAAAGAAACTCCAAGCTGTTCAGATAGTTATTGTCTTCTGGGTATGCCAGAAATCAATAGGCTTTTTATTTTGGTAAGATAGGATCCATCTCGCTTCACTTTAACTGTTTCAGCAACTAATCCAAACAAATTGCCCAAGCTTCCTTTGCAGTCAGATGAAAAACAGATCCAAAATCTGATTCATCCCATTTTAAGACTGCCATTAAAGATAAGTGGGATGAATCCCCTTGTAGAGGTGGCTATGTTTCACTATGGACAACAATGACAACCCATATGATTAGCTTATAACAGATGCTTAATTCTTTTATAAGGCTAAAGCTGGCGAAGATAAAGTCCTCCCTTAGTAAGTATAGGTTACCCGGGCTCCATCAGACTTTAAGTGTAAGATATTTTTTTACAGTTTTCAGATTCTAATCCTGATTCCTTGAAATGGTTCATTTACATCAAGTCATTGCAAAACTAACAGTTTTCCACAGATTTTTCAAACAGCAATGTGGTGCTATAAAATAAGATTGAGAAAAACCTCACTAAATTTCTGCTTCAGTCCATGGGTTACTCTGTTCTTGCTGGCAGACACCACTTGATATTTCCACAAGAAACAACTGGTTTTTGATATGGAAAACAGCTGAAAAAAAATAGTATGAAAAACCATATGACTTCATAGCATGTGGCTGAACTAATTGTCACAAAGCATTGTTTTCTGTTCACTTTTTAGTATTTCAGCCTAATTTAGTGCCCCAATAACTTACATTGAACATTATGCAGACACCGGGACATTACAGAAAACAACACTAGTCATGCAGTCTTACATAATAATATTCATGAACTCCCTACTGACCAGGATAGGTAGGTATGACCATTGGACTTTTTTAATACAAAATTGCATCTTTCTGTGTGGCAGGTTAACCCTAACCAGCAGCCAAACACCCCCCCTTCCTCAGTCTCCTCTCCTGTGGGATGGGGAAGAAATAGAAGGAAAACTTGTGGATCTAGATAATGACAATTTAGTAAGCAAAGCAAAAGCTGCACAAACAAGCTAAGCAAAAAGAGGAATTCATTCAATGCTTCCCATTGGCAGGCAGGCAGATATCCAGCCATTTCCTGAAAAGCAGGGCCTCCATGTATGTAACAGTTACGTCGGAAGACAAATGCCATATCCACAAGCATCCACTCCTTTCCTCCTCCCTTCCCTGAGCTTTGATTGCTGAGTGCAATGCCATATAGTATGGGATATCCCTTTGGTCAGTTGGGGTCAGCTGCCCCTGCTGTGCCCTCTCCTAACCTCTTACCCAACCCCAGCCTACTCTATGGAGGGGAAGAGAAAAAGCCTTGACACTGGCAGCACTGATCAGCAAGCACCAAAACACTTGTGTGTTATCAAGTCTGTTTTAGCCTCAAATGTAAAGCACAGCACCATATGGGCTGCTATGAAAGAAGATAACTGCATCCCAGCCAGGGCCAGCACACTGTGAAAAAGAATAAAGGGCTGGAGTTATTGTGTAAAATTTGCTCCTTAAAAAATTACATTCAGATTCTTTCATAGATTAGGTGGAACAAAGAGCTCTTTTATATCTTTTCTCTGCCTATAATGGTACATTTTTTCTGTGATTAGGCCAAGTTATACCTAATATTACTTTGATATAAACCTTGTTTATAATTTGTTGCTTATTTCTTCCAGTGCTAGCACTTCATTGGTAGGTACTGTCTTGTAATTAACAAGGAGTTCAAGGTTTCAGATGCATCCATTCTAAGCTTTGTTATGGAATATTTTCTTTGGAGTTGTCATATCTTCTTTTTCTGGACATTTCTATTGATAGCAGGCACTCAAAGTCTACATGGGTATATTGCTTTTGCTGTCAACAGTTTAGGTACTTCCTTCTTTAGAGGTGTAAAATCCCCAAGCTTAGGAACTGAAAAGTTGGTCTGTTTCTGTCATGAAAAGACTATTTCTGTCCTTCTGTTTCTTTGTCTATGTTTGATTTGGGAGGAAAAGAGTGACCTTCTGATATGCTAATTGTACCAATCCAAACATATCAGTCAATGAAAAGTGAGAGAGAGGTATGAAAGCTACTCCAAAACATTTTGATGAATCCTTATTCTGACTGAAAATACATACATATATCTAAATTTTTTGGAAGAAAAATGTACAAGAAAAATTAAGAAGAAAAGCAATGTGATCCAAGGCTTTATTCAGTGTAAAGGAAAAGACTATACTAATAACTGAGTTTGTTTCATTGATACATATTCAAACACTATAAACTAAGTCTCTGTTTGGACAACAGGCTTCTCTTTAAATCTTCTTTGTGTAGGAAATTTGCATCTGCATCTACAATGCCGGGCTTCAGAGAAAAAGGATGAGGGAAAAGATATTCTAAATTTGTAAAAATCCTTAAAATAGAACCCTAGGGTTCAGTGATGGGGAAGTAGGTCTAATGAATGAAGAAGACAGCAAAAATATATGCACCATATTATAAAAATACTCTGTGATATAGTAAAGCAGTTCTTACGATTTACTATAGTCCTAGTCTGTCTCCCAGAATAACTGGTGGTGTTGGCATAGATTCTTTGCTGTCTTGCTTTAAACTGTGTCTCCTTTGGGGCTTCCCCTATGATTAAAGGCACATAACTCATTTAAGAGTTCTACCCTGCACTCTTCCGTGCACGCAAAATCAGTGGGATTCTCATTCGTCTGAGTCTTCTGGGATAGACCTAAGAAGTTCACCCACTACTATTTTTGGTAGACTAATTAGAAGCAAGTTGCATCTTTCAGTGAATTTATTTAAGGAAACTAGTCTTCTTTTTCTTTATGCACTATCTGAAAACTTACCATGAACCTCCCCAAAATTTTCTCAGGTAAAGAATGTTGAATTTCCATGAGAAATTAATGGATTCTCATTTCACAAGGTGTTTCAGAGTAAAAGTCAAAATAAAAAGGGAGCTTATATGCCAAATAGAGAGACTTGAAGTGGAACTCAAAGCAAAGGCTATTCAAATGGTGATATCTGTGGTGGCTCTAGAACAGAGCTTATGCTGTAGAGTCTGAGTATACAAGCAGAGATTATTTCCAGCGGATCTGGGTATCTGATTATTTATTTCCCATCTGTGTACGTTGGGATGGTAATTACACAAAACTTCCATTCAGGTTGCAGAAACAATATCACTTCAGCTGTGTGAGGGCAATAAAATACAAAATTCAGAATTCTGCTTCAGGGTCAATGTTTGAAGTAAGCTGCCACTGTTTGAACATTCACACTACTGAAGCTCAAGTGTTTGAATGTAATTCTGAAGAGATTAGGAGAGGTTCACAAAACCAGTAATTTTAAAACTGACTTTTGAATCTGAACTACTATTCACTGGGTATTACTGTTTGCTCAGCTTGACCTGTTTCTTGCCCTCTCTAATACAGTGCAAGGTGTCTCTATTCCAGATTTTGATTTGGGAAATTCTTTTTGCTTATATTGTGTGGTGGCAGGTGCATAATTGGTAGGCACATTCAGTAGAATTGTAGATTGCAAGTCTACACATCTTCTGAGATATCCTTTTCAGACCAGAGGTGAGGATGTAAGAGGCAAAACATTCAGAAAGCAGATTACACTCAGTTAACCACAGGACAATTTAGTTATATTCTTAGAAGGATGACTCATTCTGCCAATGCCACCATATAAAAGAAATTACCTATACTTCATAAAATAGCATTTCAGTTTAAGTGGACAATTCACTTTTACATTTTTATTTTTAATAGTGAACTGGCTCTAAGATATAGCTCCATAAAAAGCCATATATAACACAGAAGCAATTTTCTAAAAATAATGTGAGGAATTTATGTAAAATGGTATCAAGCTTCAAGCACATCCAATAGGCAATATTGTGAAGCATCTCCTGTGGTTTTGTTATGTGATCTGGAAGTTGAAGAAGAAGAAATATAATTTAATAATCTAACTCAGAGAATTGCGAAGAGACAAAAGCATTGGATTGAGAAAATTCATTTATACAGAATAAGATGTTCTGTAGTGGCAGAATTTTCTGAAGATTGTGCTAATCATACATGAAAAATCAACAAAGAGAAAATGGAAATAGTATGGAGTTGAACTAAGGATACTTTCATTAGATAATCAGTATAAGAAATAAAGCAAGATAAATCCACTTATTTAGAATCAAATAAACAGCTCAAAAAAGTGGATTAAATGCAAGATGTGGCCTTAATTCAATTTTCCTTTTACCAACATGGAAAACACCCTTACCAAATAGTGGTTTAAAAGTAAAGTAAAGTGGAAAGAGTAGAGGTCAATGATGCAGCTCATTCTCCATGATAATTCTGCCCACTCAGGCTCCTAGGTTTTTTTCAAAATATCACTAGAGAAAATGCTGTTCAGTGCTCTCAGAGTTTTATTTCTCTCTCTTAGAAGTCCAGTCACAGCACACTGCATTTATGATAGTGGTTGTTTAGACCTGAGAGATCTGATGAGACAAACAATTTGCTTTGGGTTTGGGTAGCTTTCTAGATTGTTTGGTTTAACTGTTCTTATAGAGGAATGTGACATTAGATGGACTTTTAAATTATTTTTTTCAGACTAATTTAAGACTTTTTCAAATTCTTAGTTACTTGCTAAAAAGAATAGCTCTAATCAGCAGGATGCATGTATAGATTAATCTCTGCAAAATCCCATGTATCCCAAGAGTTACAGCCTCATGTTGCTGCATTCTCAAGGATTTAATGCTTTCTCAAGGGCTATTCACTACCTGCACAAGCCCTCCAGGAATACCCCCAACATGGTGAGCAGCTGGGCCACCACAGGCAACATGCAAACAGGCAGGAGAGCAACGGCAG
>NW_009260770.1:1011469-1080183 GCF_000687185.1 Egretta garzetta
AGTCTAGAGTGAGAAGCCTGAAAGCAGATTTTAACCTCTATTTTGGCAGAGACAGAAGTGACACACTGGCAGATTTCTCATCACGCCCATCCTGTGATGTTCTACAGTCGGTGTTCAGAGTAGTACTGGCATGCCTAAGTGAGGGAAGGCAATCACAGGGAGCAAGACTAGTTGTACAATGGAAGTGCACACAGAAGAGCAGCAAAAACCAGAATTTCAAACTTGCTTTTTTTCTATTTCCCTTTAGTTTTTTTTACTTCCATAACCTTACTGCGCTTTTTCTCCACCTGTGTCTTCCTTTATTCTTGTTTGAGTACAAGGGTTACATCTTTTCTTTGTTTTCCTGCAAGAATGATGACAATTGGCTCCTGTTAGAAATAGGTTCAGAAGTTCAGGTCTTCTGAGCTCTTGCTGACTTCAGGCAGAATATTAAAATAAAACAATATGTCTTGTGTTATATTTCTGCAGGCTTCAAACTCAAATTGACTCACTAAATAATTTTGCTACATGGAAAACAAGAACCAGATGAAACATCACTGCATGAAGACAGTTTCCGGATGCAAAACTTTTCCACCTCTGGTAACCTGGAAAGTGCTAGAACTCAAATCAGTCTAAGCTGAGCTCTGATGACCAACTATTTGCATTTACCTCATTTTCATGTCATCCCTGAACATACCTATAGTGGAACCATGGTTTTGGGGAATCTGAAGATAAACCATTCAATATAGAAGATCTAGAGTATCTTTATCTCAAAATTCTTGATTCTGCAATGTGGTAAGGCACTTTAACTCTGATCCAATACAGGATATCAACTTAAGCCTTCAGCCAACTCAAGCTCAGACACATACTTACCTTTAAACACACTAGTAGCTCCAGAGGCCTATCCTCACTGAAGTAAATGACAAAGCTTTTACTCACTGTGCAGGACCCTCGTGGCAGAATTGCAATATCTTGATAGAAAGTGGGTTTTTAAGCACTTTGATAAAGCATCTGGAGCTATCCGGAGTTGACAGCAGAGTATGGTCCAACAAGATGGTGAGGTTCCCTCATGCCACTGTGCAGTCTGTGGTCTGTCTTCTTCCATTCTGCTAGCTTTGGGGATGCCTAACCTTCCTATAAGCCAGCAGAGCTCCCTAAACGAACTAGGGAAAAAGCGTAAAAACATAGTAGTTTCCTGCCAGACTGTTGAGCTGAATAGGTTCATCATGTTGTACAAGGAGAGCGAGAGTTGGCTTGTAGGACAAGCCAGAGGGCCATGTGCGACTGGAAGTAAATCATGGAGGGGAGTCAGAGAGCACCACATCAAGGCACACATGTATTCCAAACACTGGTCTCTCAGTGTTTTTCTAGGTAAATATCCACGCATATACAGATGTATAGGCACATACTCCCACACCCGTTTCCTTTTTGTCTGGATCTCACACAACATTCAACCTCTCCAGTTTATTACAAGCTGGAAAGATGCAATGTAGTTTGTAATATATTTTATTTAAGTGAGAATTACTAGTCCTCCTGGATGGCCCTGTCTTGGTCTGCAAAGCAGTGATTTTCTTTAATCTGCAGAAGAGAACCAACAGATATTTGGAAAGGTTTTGAATAATATTTTTCCTATAGTTACAAACAATGTCCACCTAAAATTAAGCCAAAATAAAAGACAATGCATGAAAGATTGTCAGAAACTGGGAGTTGTTCTTCTATGTACTTACAATAAACGGATCATTGGATTGGTTATTGCATACTTGCCTAATACCTGTGCAGACACAACTGCAAGATAGGTTATAGTTCTGGATTTTTATTTGTAGTCAGGATTACCTTACCTGTGTGAACAGACATTCTGCTTCTTTACAAAATCTTGCACTCTCTTACAGGGAACTTTGGAACTTTATTGTTCCCTCTGCTTTGGTTTATGAATATACACTGACCTGTGATGACTGAGACTTTGTTGTGCAAGAATACAGCTGAGCTACATAGGAGTATACAAAGGAACCAGATATTATTTGCATCAGTTTGGATACATTGCTGAGCCTCTTTCTTGAAATTTCAGTGGTAATCAGATGTGTTATAGAAGGAAGGAAGGACAAAAGGTTAGCTCTTACCATGTCTTTTCCTTTGTAACCATGCGAAAAAGAATTAATGTGAGTTAGAGAAATGGAGTTGCTTTTACATAAGAAATAGGAAGATCAGTCTATTTTCCTCCTTATAGTGTGTTGTGCAAATCTAAGTAATGCCATTTTTCCGTATAGCTATGTTCTTTAAAACTATTAGCAGGATTCTAAGATCAATTAAAATATCCTTTTGAGAATTGTTCATAATACTGTATGTTGAAAGATTTTGAAAGAGAACCCTTTCTCCATCCTTCTGTGATTTCAAGAGCCACTGAGAAAATTAGAAGGCATCTTTAAGTGCCCTTAATTTACACCTAGGTTATAGTTTCTATATATTTAGTGATGTATAAAGTTTTGGAACCTAATATATCTAAGAATATGGTTGATAAAGTATGCTTAATTAAAAAAAGCTGCATATATTGTATTTATTTTTCAGCTATTTACCAGAGGGACATCAAACTGAGGTCAAACAGAAAACCCTGCTGCTTTTGAATATATGATTATGGAGAGATTGGAAGGGGTGACATCTTTATTTTTCTGAAAGATGTTAAGCTATCTGGTTCAGATTTTATATTCAGATATTCATGAAAGGTTCTTGCTTATTATAGACTAGACTAATTTTTAGGTGTATTAGTAGGTACCATGATGCTGAAATTTAGGAAAATTGCCCCCATGTCATCTTTGGAGACATATGCATATATAGCTTTTCATGTGTGTATGTGCATGTACTTTGTATAGGTATCTACATATATATAGTACAATATTGACAAACTCTTTGTGATAGCTCTGACTTTGCCACGTTCTGCCTGATTTATCAACGTCAGTGGCAATGTCCATCTTAAAACCACTAATCTGGCAAACGTTTAAGTCAATTCTTGAAGACAGAGCAACTGTTCATAAATTTAAAATGTCACAGAGAATGTTGACTTATACCAAATGAGGACCTGCTTATTCTATTCTTTAAATTTGTCTTTTACCTCAGAAATGCAAAGTAGAACAATATTGGATAAGCATAACTTATATAAGCACACATTTACCTCCATATTCATGCATCACACTTTGTATTATTTAGCAGCAGCCTGGTCCTGCTGTTTTATTGCCCAATTGGCTAAGATGACATATGACCATAAGAATAGATAGAAGTTTACATTTGCATTTGTTCTTGCATTATGGAGCTCAGAAGCAAACTGGTAATCAGAAACATATTATCTAGAATTACAAGGGACATATTGCTACCACAGTAATGTTTTAAAAAATTAAGTGTTCTCAGTAGGTGTTTAGTGCCTCCATATTTCAGTTAGTATATTCTTTCTACATGCCTACAATTTTTAAAGATTGTATATAGGGATATATTATTTGGATGAACATTATGCATATCTGAATGTCTACACGTTTTCACAGCAAAAGTTTCTTACCCAATATTTTATGAGGGTTACAAAGGAAGAAAGAAATCTTGGACGATAGGAGATATCAGGCAAGAGTTGAGATACGAGGGATGAGGGATGCACAAAACTGATGGATCACTTCCCTAATCCCAAGGCTACTGTACTCAGGGCTGCTTCTCAGGCATAAATGAGATTTTTCTAATTCTTGGCATGTGCTGACATATTCAAAAGGCAAAACTACAGTAAGGATTCCTTATAGCACAGTTAGATTTGGGTTCCCAAGGCTTCTAGCATCCCTTAAATAGTCTTCAGTAATCTATATGTCACAGCAGACTACTGAAAAAGACTACTACACAGTGGGGACTCAATTCCCCAGTTCCAAATGTGTCAAACGTGATATCAGTGAGCATTGCCACATAAAGAAACTACATCACAACAGATGGATTGTCTGACCAACTAGCACTTTAATTTTCACAGGGGAAAAAAATGCTACAGGACTTAGATCTGTTTTCCTTCATGATTTCATATTTACTGTGTTCCCAAACTAAAACTAAATTTGTAAATGGCATTTTTGTATATATGTGTGTATAGATATATATTTGTACATATTTATACATATATAAATATGAATTAGATCAACAGGGCATGCATGCAGCATATATGTACATTTGACTAAATATAAAACATTTTTTAAGACGATAGAGTTTCTGCCAGTCCCATCAGAGTCAATATGGGTTGTGAATGTTAAGGACTTCTGAAGATTGAAACATAGTAATTTAGGTGACTAAACATTGCAAAGAGCTGTCATGTTTGAATACACAGGCCAAAGTGCTTAGGGAAAAAATCAGCTTTATGCTACCGATCATATCAACTTGTTGGAAGAGTGGTAGACAATACAGTAGCCATGAAAACTGAAAGTGGACTATCAGGAAAGAAGCTAACCCATTTTTATCTTTATTGAGCATAAGAGACATAGCACAAAATTGTTGGCTTTTTCCTAATGGGCAGTTCATGAAGAAAAGGGGAAAAAAAAAATCCATATTCTATCGGACAAGATCATTGCAATGGCCCATTTTCCTCTTAAAAAAAAAATCCTTTAATTATTATGTCTGTAAACTCATCAGTACCATCCTCTGTATTTTGTGCAAACACAGGTTAGGTACAGCAAAGTTCAATCGCTTTCATTTAATACCCACATTTCTGGGAAGACATCTCTGGACCACAAGTCTTGAATTAGGAACAGATGGCTAGGCTAAACACTTCTGGCAGGGTCACGAAGAGCCTGTCCATCCAACCGTGACCTGGAAATCAGACTCTTTGATCAAGATGTTTTGCAGGATTGTGACAGATCTAGAGCCACTCCATTGGAGCAGACTTATTTCACCAGTACAGCCCTCTGTGTGGCAGCATCCCTTGTCAGATCTCAGCATGTTCAAAGTGCTGAGGGGGTCTTCCTCTACCTTGGCAGACCTAATGGCCCTGAAGGAAGAGGTACAGCCAGTTGGCCACCCTTAGGGGAATTGTCACCAGCTGGTGAAGAATTGCCTTTGAATTTGCGAGCTATTAATTTTCTGCTGCATCCAAGAGCTACTGAACTTAGTAACACAAGATGTCCTATGAGCACTGTGCAATATGACAGCAACCCCCCCCATTTTTTCCCTCAGAAACGAAATTTCCAAGAGTAAGATTACTTAAACATGAAGGCCACATCTCGTACCACTGTTAGTTTAATTAAAACATTTTTCACCAAGTTATTTGTTGTCGAAATGATCTTTCAAAAAACACTAAGAACATAATAGGTCTACCAAAATATACTGTGTTTTGCTTGGAATTAATACATAATTAAAAATTCAGTGAAAAGTTTTGTAGAACTTCCTGAGTGATAGCCAAAAAAATCAGAAACTTAATGACAGAAGTCAAGAAAAAAATCATGGATCACCACAGATTTTTCTGCTTCAATGTTTTTAGAGTCAAGGCAAACTCTTTATGAATAAAGGACTCACCAAAGTACTTGGTTTTTTACAAGCTCTCTCCTCTTTACTACTCTGTGATTTCAAGTTCTCCTATGGCTATAGACTTTTATTGGACGGTTTCTGTAAGCCAAAATTGTACATTCATTTGAGCATAGTGAATGAGACCTATGAAGTATGAAGTGCAAGAAGAGGAAAGGCAAATCTGAAAACAGAGAAGATAACCTCTTACATGCAAGGGTGTAGCTACCATTTTTAATTACAGGAAAAAATATTTGTCTGCATGGTTTCCTTCAGCCTTGTAAATTAAGGAAATAGAATAAGCTATAATTTTTCTTTTGTTTGTTCTCCCCCTCTCCTTTTTCAATAGTGTTTTTGTTTCACATAAACTACACTTTTCTTAAAAGCTGCCTATAACCTTGCTTTGATTGATACTTTGGGGTAATAAGCACAAACTAAATGTTCAGAAAAATGAGAAAGGATGGATTCTTTGTTCATGAATGCAAAAAAAAAGCTCATGTAACCTCAGTTGTTTCTTCTTATTAATGGGTATAGGTGGAGCGCCTTCTCTCACCCAAGCCTCCTGTCCTGCATGCAGAAAGGAACATATATGCCATAAAAGTCAGTTGTGAGGGTAGATATTTTCCACTAAGACTACAGAGTGATGGTCTGTCATCAGATTTTGGCACCTGTCGTTAAATTGCTGGGAGGCATCAGAGGTTTTCTTCAGTTCCTCAGATCAGCCTTAGGTGCAGGTCCTGTGCCCTTGAAATTGTCCATAATGGTCTGGAAAAAAGCATTTAATACAGTGAGCTCTGTCCATTCTCATCTTTTAGCAGTTGGGCTTTTGTCTACCTCCACTCACAAGTACTTTTCCTCATGATCAAAAAAATGTTGTTGTCTATACTCACACTGATGTTTACATCATGGCAGAAAATATTTCCCAGCTCCTGAAGAGACTTAGAGCTGGATCAGCCCTCCTGATAGACAATAAGCAGTTGCCAGGAGTTACTGTAATTTCCAGAGCAGGGTGGCTTTTTCCATCTGTTTCACCCAAGTCCACACTAGACTCAAGGCAGCCTCCAGTAACAGCAAAATATGAATTCTAGAAAAACTAAAGGTTATGTTCTTGACTAAAACAATGAAAACAAAGAGAACATCATAAAAGAACATGAAGAGGAGAAGAGGATTTGGTACATACATATGTATGCATATGTATGTGTATACATATATGTAAATAAACAGATATTACATTGAACATCTACTCTAGCATATTTTGGCCAGTAAAACAAAGTAATTCAGCTAAGTACATTAAGTACTGAATGCAACTTCTTGTTTTTGTTTCATACCCAGAAGCTTTATATCCTTTTAATACTGTAATGTTCTTTTTGTACACTTAGATAGCCTTTAATTTTGCTTATAATTAAAGGTGACTAACTCTGCTATAGCTTTAGTGGACTCTTCAGACACCATGATAATGAAACAGGTTTAAATTTACCAGGGAATGTCTCATTAAAATATGTTGAGAGATTGCGTATGTACTGCATGTCTGTACACAAATATATCCATATATTTGTTATGGATGTCAGTTTCATCATTCAAGTTTCCTCATTTTTTAGGAAATCAGGTGAATACAATTTTTAACTGTCCTCTCAGACAGAAAAATCTACTGTATGAAACTCTTCTTGGTAAACAAAACATTCGGTGCATACAGACAACACTGAAATTATACTTTAAAATAAACAAGGTTTTCATTTTTTAGGTACTGTGGATAAATCATAAGAAAATTCATTATAGCTAGATCTACTGGAATTCATCATATAAACTTGCCCATTTCTTGCTAATACAGAAGATTTTAATTAACATTTATCACTGTATACTTTAATGCATGCACGTGAACTTTTCTCTGACTTTTCTGTGTTCAAAGATGGTATCTCATCCTTTACAGAGGACCTCCAGATATACAAAGGGTATCTTCTCAGAAGTTGGCAGTATTTCATCCCTTTCCAAATACATCAGAGGGCTGCAATTAAACTAGCTGAGGTCTCCACAGTACATCATATTAACTATTTTGTTTAGTCGATGACCGAACTCCTCAGTTTTGCTAAAGCAGAGATGTGTAGCAGGTATTCAAAGCGATGCAGGTTTGCAGGCACGCCAGATACACAGCTTGGATGATAAAGACAATGATTAGAGGCACTCCTTTGCAGCAGATACTGTTCAGTCCCCACACCTGTTATTTGCAGATTGTTTTCTTTTTTATCCTTACATTTAGAATATTCTCTTCTCATCGCACTTTGACTAGCTTAGTTCTTGGACTGTCCCTGTGTCTTCCCCTGTGTCTGAAAGGGAGCAGGGGAGAAGTAGGGGATATTGCTACCTCACATGTAGCTTGGCCATTTATATATTTATCATTCATGAGCGGCTGCTGGGAATATGCAACAACTATCATGCCGGTTTCTGGAAGTTTCTGGTCTTTTCCAAACAACCTCTACACTATGCATATATTCAGACCCAAATCAGAAATCAGTGGACCTTCTCAAGGCTTTCTTTCTTTACTTAGTGCCTGTGAAAGCCTTGCAAACTATTATTAGGAGAAGCTGTGCTGGAGTTCCTCAGTTAAACTTTTCTCTTCCTTATTGTTTAAATACAGTATTTTACTTCCCGCCACCACCACCTTATACCAAGAGGTTCAATGCTACAGCATAAAACATCTGCATAACAATGTCATAATCTCTGCCACAAGCCAAGCTTATTTAACAACTGGGAAATGTACAAGTCAGCCGGGTAATTAAGACAGAATAGAAGAAAACCAGACTAGCTTAATCTGCACTTATTTGATGTCCCTGCACATCAAATGCAATTCAAGAAGTACAATTAGAAAACAGTGTGTAGTACTTTGTCTTAAGCTGCAAATCAGAAGGGAATTTGTACAAGTTTGAAGGCCAATGGATTTGCAAACATTTTGAAATCTGGTGAATCACAGTTCTCACACTTCCCTTTACAGACTGCGCACAACCAAACATGTTCTAAAGGTTCTGCTCTATTAATAAAGGCCAGTGGTGTCAAAGGGTTATATAAAATCGAGAATAATTAGAGGTCACTGTGGGCCTCCCTTTCCAATGCTTTTGAAATTAAGTCTTTCATTTCAGAGAGTAAAGTACAGCAAAGAATACTGCTGATTCACATGTGACCTTAAAACATAAAATAGAGAAGTCTTGCAGTAAAGCTGTATTAAAATGCATTTCCTTCTGTCTCTGAGTTCTTCTTAATACCATATGTAAATGGTGCTGGTCAAGGATGCAAAATTCAGTCCAGGGAAGAGTGTCATAGCAAATACATTGATCATCTGACCTTCAGGTTCCCCCTACGCTTCTGAAGGAAGGGACCTTTTATTTCTTCCTGACGTGCTGTTTGTGAAACGTTTTTCTGTGTAACTAGGAAGGCAAGAACAGAACATTTTTTCCTTACGCCTCTCGCTTTAAAAAAAGTCTTTTTTTTTTTTTTTTCATTTTGCCAGAAGCACCAACAACTCTTGATAATTTTGGAGTGGATTCAGGTTTTTTTTAATATCTAAGGATTTATATACTTTTTACCAGTAAACTTAAGACATGCAGTAAGTTGGTGGCATATTAACCTGCTTGCTCATTTAAATGGAAGGTTAATAAGGACTGTAAACAAATAGAGTGCTTACATGTATTTAAATCAAATATTTCAAGAACTTATTTGAAGTGAATTAGGACCCTTTTTAAAGCCTCTACCTCTTTTTCAGTGTGAGAGAGGCAAAGTGCCCTCCAACTATCTACAGTTTTGGATACATCCCAGATTTGCTGAACTCATAGGTTTGGCTCACCTCTAGTTACTGCAGCAAGGTAATATAAATTAAACTAAGATGTAGCAATTTAAAAGAATGTAAAAAATGGCCAAAATATTCTGTATTTCCCATTAAACTGAAGAGTTAAGCTTCATCACATGAAATACTGCTTACTTGCTTCTCATAATTACAGCTGAGGTTTTTATAATAAAGAAGTAATAGCTTCATCTAAGCAATATCATTTCCTTCTGTAGACTGCTGTCCGACAGTTAGGGGACAGACCTAATGCTACTAACTGATGCCTGGCATCCAAAAGGGCAAATAAGAATATTGGTTACAGCTTATGTTTCTTCCATGCACTAGTTTGAAGGAATTAAGCATTAGATTTATCAGTACCCCAAGAAAGACCATATTATTTCACCTTCACAAAAGTTTAGAGGAGCATCCTTTCTTGTGACCTTCTGAGAGAGCTTTTTTCAAGATGCCCACCAGTCTTACCTAATTCAGCATACAAAAGTCCCAGGCTGGTAAGAATATAGAGCCAATTTTTTTACAGTAGCATTCAAATGCTTCTAAAATCTTCTTCTAAATGACAAAGAGAATGAAGATCCAATGCTTTTCACAGTGTATGTCCCTCCTATCTCAGAGTAGGCAAAATGTCCATTTCATTATATATTTTATAAGAAATTTGCAGAATATTTCAAGATTTCATGCCCAAGATAGAAAGAAACCCTTGCATGGCATTATAGAATTCCTCACTACCAAGGCTTCATACCTCCCTCTGAAACATCTGTTGTTGGCCACTATAGGATACCAGCCTAGATTAATGACTGGTTTAATCCCATGAGACACTTTCTCTATTTGAATTATACTGATGGGTTTGCTCAAATACAACTTTTTACCATGACAGCATTTTTAGAGCATATTGGCTGTGGAACCCCAAGGTGAACATGTTTCATGCACTTTGGGGTACTGGATTGAAAGATAACATTTCAATCCAAATGACCTAGCTTTTTAGGTTGTTTCTCTGGAAAACTCGGGAATTATTGAACTCTACGGCATCCAGAGGTCTTTCATACAGACTGGCCCTTTTCACTTCAGTGCTTCACAAAATGATTGTCTTTCACGCTTCTGCTCTCTCCATCTTTGGAAAGCTGGCCTTAGCATTAGTTCATCTCTCTCACACACTTTAGGGACATCAATCAGAAAGAAGGTCACATCCAGACCTCTCTTCTGAAAGAGTGGACGCGCTGAGGCACACCTAGAAGTACAGTTGCAAGTCCTTTCAAATTACAGCATATTAGTCTGGGCACCCTGAGGAAAGCATTCCCAACCTTAGGTACTTAACTTGACTTCCTAGACCTACAGCATGGTTACAGAATTATCTCCAGAAGTAATGATTAGGTCCGATGTCCCCAGAGGACCTCCTTCTTTCCCACTACCCAATCTGGGAGAGTGACAGTTCTCGACTAAGTTGCTTCCAAGTTGCTCTAAGGTCATTCTGTCTGAACAGCCTCCTGACTGTTAAAATGTTAACTTAGGTTTAGAAAAGGGGAGCAAACTGAAACATTAGGAGTGGTTGATTGCTGAATAAAGTAAAAACAGAGGGCCTTTGCAGCACTTAGCTTCAAGGTGTGGTTTCTTTTCCAGTACATGTGGGTTTTTTCCCTTGACTTATTATGAATGCTTCTTCCTAGTCCCTTTTAGATTGCAATGTTAATTCATACCATTTTGTGTACATTTCAAATATTCTGATTTCATTTTATTCTTCCTGAGAATTTTTCTATCCTAATGTATACATATATTTACAAAAAGCACACCAACAATAGCTGGAAATAAACAATTAGGCATCCATGCTCTTAAATGATCTCTGATTTATAAATTACTCCTTTTGCTAGTGTTTCTACTTCAGGAGGTTCACTATTCCCTAGTTTTCAATACGCAATCAGAAAGGCACACTTAAAAGATGGCGTGACTCAGGCTTACATCAGTGTTATAATGCCAGCTTCCACTATCATTCATATAATTTCCTGATAGCCAGTCAAACAGTGAAAATTACATGATGATTCTTGATTTCTGATTCTGAATGATCTCCTCCAAGTGCAATATTCAGTTTAATGGGCAGCACCCGTAAAAGCACAGTGCATAATGCAAATGTTCTGTGCATTGTCATTCCACAAATGATTACTTCTTTGATCAGACTATAGCTATGCCAACCTGTTTAAACCTGTTGTCAATAGGAGTAAACAAGCTCAAAGTGTTTGTCTTAGAATGACAGCACAAAGCAGCCTGCAATCAAGCCAGCATGTTTAGAAGACAAAGCAGTAAACAGTAAAAGGTTAACTTATAACCTTTGGTAATACGATAAAGTGCTGTTTTGGTAAAAACATGCAATTAAATTCAAATCTGGCTTTTCATTACACAAAAAGCCTATTCAATGTAGATTTGCTGCATCTCTAAACTGTGAGACATTCTGGCTATTAGGCAACCATTTTCCTCAAATATATTTTTCATATCAAATTTAAAGCTAACTCCAGAAATGCTTCATTTTAAATGACAAGAGACAGCAGAGATCAGCTAATCTTTCATCGGTTCTAAAGCTTACGAGTCAGTATACAAAAGTCAGTGGGTGTCCTTCTAGCCCACAGTAAATTCATGTACTGCACCTTGGAAAATTGAAAGCAACATCCTGGTGACAATTTTTATAATAAATTAAGATCTTGATATGTGATAAAAGAAAAAGAAAAGCCACCAGGGCCAGCAGCAGCAACTGTTGGACTGACTAAGATAAATCAAGATGGTTTTTTGTGTCCCATGACAGGGTCTATATTGTTCAGGCAGGCTATTCTAACTGTGCAAAACTGCTTTTTAATACATCTTGGAAATAAATGATTACCAGAATGCTGAATTTAAGCCTTGCTCCAGTGGTCTGAGTGTGTGGATGGACGAGTGCACATGAAAGAGCTCTTTTGGAGGACTTCATTCTGCACCTGGAACTCCCTGCCCCTCTGCTGAGAACTGGCAACCGACCTTGTGTGTAATCCTAATAATGAATTACTCCTAAGGATTTACTCCTGATAGGGAGTTACTGAGATACTTTATGGTACCATTAAGTGGTGTTTTGAACTAATCTAATTGACTAATCCAGTCTCGTTGCAGCTGATTTGGAGCCTATTTTCTGATATTTATTGTTTTCCGATCTTTATTATTTTCTGATCTGGACTAAAAGCCAGTGACTTCTTCAACCATTCTGGCTCAGTCACAGGTTTGTCTGGCCATACTCTATTGCTGGTAACTCTGCCTTCCCTTCTGGCATCCACATTCAGCTCTTTGTTGGGATTCTTCCTTCTAAATAGGTGGTCTGAAGACACTTGTTTTTTCCCAACCTTAAACCTTTTCAAAAATCTATTCACTTGTGAAATAAACAGGTCAAATACTTGCACAATGCCATAACTGCTCAGCTTTCTCAAATAAAATTGTTCTGTTCAGTTCTGTGACTTATGGTGTTGCTATATTCACTTGAAAACCCCCACTCTTCCAGAAATCTTTGCTTAGCTCTTTGCCTAAAAATTGATATGGAAATCCTGTTTGTTTGTTATTTGCCATTCCTTATTTGACTATTTGAGTTTGAAAAAGCATAATACAGGCTTTGCGAAAGCTGTCCGATGCCCTAGAGTACCTAGGTGAAAAAACAGTTAAACCTAAATGATTTTACAGTCCCTTCTGATTTAAATTTCTAGGAAATAATAATAATAATAATGCACTCTTAAGCAAGCACACCATAAACAGTCAATGAACTGTTTCATTCTCACAGTAGGTGGATAGTGATGAATGTAGTCTGATATTGAATTTACTGAAGGCAGTAGAAGGTTCACATGGGTCTACTAACGTATAGCAAATTAATATGTATTTTTACCATCATGTGATAACACTAATTAATTGATCAACTATCACATGATAATACTTTTTTTTGACAATTTTTTTTTTAGTGTTAAGACCATGTTCCTATATATATGCACACACAATATACACAGAAATCCTAGGCTATAGGATTTCTATGAATTCTCTCTCCAGTGTGGGAGAGTTAACCATTGGCCTTCAACCATTTACTCCAAGGCTTCATTATAACCCAGTAAAATTTTTGCATTGATTCTAGTCCTCTATTTCCAAACTTTTGATATTTTGTCTGCTATATCAAAGAGTCTTTTGCTTATCTTATATCTGTTCTTCATGTACTCTGTGGCTGTCAGTCCTAACCCTTATCTGGGATATCCTAGATGCCTGGAGTACCATATTATACTACTATATCTTTTCAAAACTGTTTATAACTTTGCTCTGAAATCCCTCCAGATTTTAAGGCTGTTTATGAATTGTGTACGTGAGAAGTGGTTTTGGCAATGCTAAATAATAAAGCAACACTGATCCCTCCAGCAGTCTTACTTGTAAAGTCATCAGAGATAATTTTATTTTTGACAATATCTGGTTTTCATAAACTATTGTTAATTGGAGATAACTGTTTTCTCTTTATCAGCTTCTATAAAACAAGTCCCACTTAAACTATTTCTTTAGTTTACATGGAATCAATGTGAGAATTATGTAGTTAATGGAGTCATTACATCTGTATACTTTTTAAATTAAAACACTGTATTAGCTTTCTCTTTTACTTGTTTTTTTTCATTACATTTCTGTTATCTCGAATTTCCTAATAGTTTTAAGTTGTATTAGAAATCAACACTGAGAAATTAGGAAGCTTCTCACCCTTTTTATTTTTCACTCTTTGGGACAAGGAGGTTGGCCAGATCTGTTGCTTTAAAAATAGCTAGGTCTAGGAGCTGCAGTTTCTGATTTACTGTTAGTGTGAAAAGTTTTTTGTCAGCAGCCTGTGAAATGACTGAATTTATTTCTTTTTTTCAAATAAGGAACAGACATATTTATTTAATAGAAAAGGGAAAGATGTATTATTTGTGATATATTATTTCAATCTAGTAAGGGAAAAGTAATATTAGGATTTCTATTGTTCTTAGTGTAGTTAAAAATCTCTTTCACAGTGTAGGTTGTAAGCTTTTCCTTATGTTTTTTTTGCTTCTTTACCAACTTTCTACGATTCTTAGTTACCAATGTGTATTCATTGTTAATACTGGCCCTGTTTTGTCACTTGTTGTGTACCATATTTATCTGACTATAAGGTGATTCTGATCAAACAGCAAACCAGACTTACAGCTGATTTTAGGAGAATAATATATGGATTCTGGATTTATGATAACCTCCAGGTCCATTTGTTTCCCATGTCTCAACACACCTACTGTACATCCTCACATCTGCAGTGATGGCCTCCCTCTCTGCCTCTCTTTCTCCATCCCTCCCTCCTCATGCGCCAACCTTTTCCCTGGCAGCGTCCCTTCTACGCTGGTCTGCACACAATTTCTAAAACACCAAGGTGTTTGCCCCATATAGGAAAAGGAAAAGTCTCAACTGTAAGGCAGGAGGCTTCAGCAGCTTAATCTCTTTATATGCTAACTGTTGTTTCTGCACTTATTCTGTCAGCACTTCTAATCCCCCAAGTAATCAGTGCAAAGTTTTGCCTCACTCTCTTGTCTGAGCGGGAGGCTCAGCCACAGAACTACAGCTCTCACCTGCCTTTTCTCTACGCCATTCTCATTTTTCACCTTAACTTTCCCATGTCAGGGTGAACTGAGACATGTTAGGGCTCTACTGCAGTCTCCACACCACCAAGAGCCAGACTGGTGGATGAACACTGAGAAAGATTGCCTTTTTTTTCGGACTTCTTTCTCAATACAGCAGATTTGGGATTATCTAGTTAAATATTTTTAAATAATTCTAATTTATCATTCCCATTTCTACTGATAACTAATTTAGATCAGAATTCTTCACAGATCTATGACATGGTATTAATTAAAGCTTTCAGCTTATATATGGATTTGTGTAAAGGGCTTAATTGTTCATGCATAATAAAGCATGAGAAGCCATGGTTGCTGATACCCATACAAACATTTGTCGATTAGTTTCCATATCACTAATTTCTTTGTCCAGATGAGATTTACGATTATATGCAACACTTCTTAATTTGTTAAATAGCTTCTTTAGTAATGCCAATAACGTTCAGAAATCTCTGCAGCCTACAAATGCAACTGCTGCCACTCAGGCTACACTATTTGGCGATAATGTGTAGTGCAAACATAACAGGTACTTCAGGAACTAATGATCCTGTTCTCATGTAGGATGCCATAGTTGGTAGCCATCACTGACTACTACCACATCTTGATAAATTTTTACAAACATTCAAACATTCAAGAACCATTCAGTGCAAACTAATAACTGATTCAGAAATAGTTGGACTTCAAGGCATGTCAGTCCTCTTCACCTTTTACCCATCCAATTTTTCCTACTAGTGTACAGCCCTTCTGTTGGATATTCTAACCATGTTCATCGTTCTACTATCTTCCACTAAAGGCAGGAATATCTTCAGATTGATGGTTTTCTTCTTTAGACTATATATCAGAAACATTTACTGAGTTGTCATGCCTTAGTATCTGTTTTTACAAAGCTTTTGAAATAATTTTAAAAGCATACTTAAAAAAAATGAAAAATCTAGTAAGTCACCTCAGAGAAGATGATTTTTTACAAAAGTCTTTCTAGTAAATAATACAGCATGAGTTCCCTAAAAATAGTAATTATAGAAAAATTTGTGCAAATCTTCACCTTTTCAGAGAAAGAAAGCATTTTGATATAATAGCAAAGAATTACTGAAAAATTCATGGGAGTCAAAAGACAAAAAAATACAAGCATTACTTACAGAGCGAAAATGTCATCTATTTCACTGTCTCAGTCTGGTTCCTCTCTTACAAGAAGTAAAATTTATGCTTTAAATAATTATCAATACTTGAAAATGGAGGAATTCTTGAATTCAGCAAAGTTTAATTATTAGGAAATAACACAGGTCTGGAAAAGGTAAGGATATAAAAGTCAGGTGATAATGTTTTTCCTATATTATTTTTCATCAATTATTTATTTTTATCATTATTATATTAAGCAATTATTTATTTTGCATAAATTATTTTTTAAAATTATTCATTTTAGAGATAACATAAAAATTTGAAATTTTGTATTTATAGAACCACAGGGGGGTTTTTCATTCCAAATGACATTGATAACTTTTGCTTATTTGTTAATAATTTTTTTATAATATCTTACTGCAAAATCACTTGAAAAGTTCTCGTGACTAGGATGGCTTTCCTGGAAAGAGCGAGGAATTTAAGAATATGCACCATATGACCTCAATTTACTAAAGGATTCTTATAGAGCTAAAAATGTACTTATATGAGTATTCCTATGATATTCAGGGGGGTCAGTCACATTTAAAGTCAGTGCTTCAGTTCTTTAGCTGAATTAAGCTCCAGATATAGTAAAATGATACTTTAAGTTCAGCCTTGAACATGGAGTAGAACATAATATCACTTAGATAAGTGATTTGGGAAGGAAAAAAAAAAACAACTGAGAAGGGAGCCATCTGCTAAGTACTTCAAAAAGTTAGTCTAACTGAGAAGTAGTCTGTCCCTGCCCCAGAAAGCATGGAATATAAATAAGCAAGACAGAAGACTATTGAAAAAGACTCACTTATGCAAGCTGAAAGAACAGAAAGAACAGACATGGTTGGCAAGCACTATGTCAGCACCATATTTTGTTTTAACAAGCTTCCTTTTCTTTTTGTGTTATGGTGGACTTTATCGACTGGACTACCAAAGGGAGGAGGAGAAAGGTAGGAGGAATGAGAGGTACACAGCCACAAGAAAAAGGAGGAAGAAGGCGGGTAGCATGAAAGAAGGGACAGGATTTGGCTGGTGTTCAGAAAATGCCAGTAATCAGCACAGGAAAGTGAGCATACAGCAAAAAGAACTGTGGAAATATGTTAGCTGTTCCTAATTCTTCCATTTCTAGTTCATCTGCTTGACAGGTTTTTTCCCCTTCTATCCCTCAAGGTTGCAAGACTAAGGAAAAACAGAAATGCATAAAAGTACATGTCTAGAAAATAGCTAGCTCTTGTGCACTTCTGCAACTCGTAGTGCTTGACTTTTCTGTTTCCTGGGTCTTGTCCAGGATACAAATGTCCAACTTACACCTAGGGTTGGTTCCTTCTTGATGTTTCTTTTTCCTCATAACCACAGCTTACCAGAGCAAACAAAATTTGAGAATGTAACCTTTTGGGGATGACAGGTACAATTTCCCACCTGAAGAGGAAAAAAGAAAGAAAAAACAGTGTTCAATTGGAAGTGTCTAATGTAAACCCAATGCATCAACTTTTATTTTAAGAACATTTATTGTGGGGGGAATTAGTCTTCAATTAAATATTGCAATGAAAAATAGTGCCAAAATATTTTTGGTTTTATTCTCTTACTTCCACTGTTTCTAAACTAGACACTGCTAAATACCACAGATGAAGGGAAGAGTCTGAAAAGAGCAGATACCTATTTATTCCTTCATATTTGTGTAGTGTCGACAGAAGGAATTTTTTCAAACATAATTGGATCCAAGCATTATTTAAATTTGGGTTCTGGATCTAATCTGTATGCTTCCTGGACTATAGGTTTTCTAAGAAAAACACTGCACAGTTTTTTTCACTTGAGTGCTGAATGGGTGCTTACTGAGTGGACTCAGTTTCCTTCAGATAAAAGTCTGGAATGCTCTTGGACTAATATTATTCATTTACAAGGGTTGTAGGCAAAGTTCGCTTTTCTTCAATACAGTAGAAAGCAAGCAAAATAGTAATTTTCCTAATCAGCAGTCTCTTTGTATGCCTCTACAGTAAATTCAGTAGCTGAAAAACTGTCTCTGTCTCCCTTCAAAATCACTTTCATAACTCTGTCTCCTGCCTTTCCCACACTAATTCACATATTTCAATAAAACATGCTTTTAATGCCTCCAGTGGCAATCCTTTACCACCTACAGATATTTCATTAGATAAAGGTACTTAATCAGTTCTGCCTTCAGTCCCAAAAAGAACAAGTGAGTGGCACGCCTACTCTCATTAACAAGGTCTGTGATACTCTGAGGACCAATGACCCCACTCTGGAGTGGTGTGGTATTCTGTTGTGATAGACACCATACTATATGAGCATGCCCAAAAAGCGGATAAATAGTCACTCATTCAATTGTAACACAGAAATTACTCTTCCCTCTAGTAATCTGTATTGACACCTGTTCCAAATACTTTTGAACTCTAAATTAGCTTCTATATTCATCAGTATTTTATAATTTTCTGTTATTTGAGCAATATTCAAGTTCTCCATATATTTCTTTAAACTTTTCTTTCTTCTTGTTCTATACAAGGAAAAAAACCAACAAAATATGCTGTTGCTCTGAAAACAAGCACAGGTGGATCTGAAGAGGACTGTTTGCTTCTTACCTGCCAAACAGAAATCCTAATTGGACATCTCGCTGTGACTAAAGACCATTTAGCAAAACACAGTAACACTGCACTTCAGTTTCTCCATGAATGTGAATTTTATAATGATGCCCTAGAATTAAGGTACTCGCACACTTTCCATTATAAACCTATATGAAGAGAAAGGTATTCCCAATTGCATGGTCCTTAGGGACATGGTTTAGTGGTGGACTTGGTAGTGTTAGGTTAACGATTGGACTCGATCTTAAGGGTCTTTCCCAGCCTAAATGATTCTATGATTCTATGAGCTAAGAAGAGAAGTTAAAATCGTAAAAACACCGCCATCATAGAAATCTTTTCCTATATTTCTTGGGACTTTTTCCCAGTTCAATGACAACAACAGATAAAAATGAATGTAGCTGAGAAATTTGTTTATCACTAAAATCTTTCTGTTTTCATGAATATTAGGATAAAGCAGAGATTAAAAAGGCTGCAAAGAATACAGTATATCAGTAAAATATAAACCCACATTATTACATGTATTGCAATATAGTGAGAAGAGGTAAGGTATTTTTTGAATGTTTAAACTAATACACTTTGCAAAACACTAAAGGCAGCTAATAGATGCTGGGGGAAGGTACTAACAGGGAGTAAACTGGGCAATGGCACACCTACCCTTTCTTACCTCTTTTCTGAGTGTTTCAATCTAAGGTTATTCTAGTTAAAACACAAGTCTGTATCTGCAATCTGCTTTACAAGTGGGATGCTAAATTAAAAACATTTTAGAAATAGAAAGTACAAGTAATGTCCAAATGTGTTTTCCCAGAAATTGTCAGAGTTATATTCACTCCATTCTCATGTTATGATGCCTTATTTTCAGGCAGTCCCTTTTTCCTTCCAAGTCATTTGGTCTAAATTGGCTTCATTTCCTCAAAGATTTCCCAAGTGGCAATGTTTTCCTAAGCTAGGAATTAACTCCTCAAAACACAGTGTAAGGCTTTCTTCTGGAAGCATTCCTGGGAGTAGAGGAGGGTTTTGGTCTTTGGTGTCATCCAAGCACCACTAAAAGCAGTGCTTTGTGAGTCAAAAATACAAAGGTGGGAAAAACTCATCCCAGCATCCTTGTTCTCATTTCTGTGTCAGTGGTATTACCAGGAACAACCTGAGCCAATTTTGGACACCCTTGCATTTAACTGTTCATACCCAGAGTACTGCTTGCAGTCCATGGTGTTTCCTTTGGGAAACAGATCCCAAGCCTTGGGATCTCCATAAGACTAGTTTCTCAAATGATACCAGGTCCTCGATATATTGCATAAAACCAGCTGAACTGGAAAAGGCTAATGACTCTGTTTGAGCAGCAGGTCTTCATCTTACTGATGACGTCCTGCTGTCTGCGTTTGGGCACCAGAGGGTTAGTCTGGAGATCTTCGGAGCTGCCAGCACAGTTGGACTGTACATGGGTGTTGTAATAATCAAGGCTGGAGAGGCTCTTCTCACTCACGCACCAACCCAGTATCGTTCATCTGGAGTGTCAGTCAGACATTGGCCCCTGCTGTCTGTTTCTGCCGGCTAAAATGTCGCTTCTAAACAAGGCTGCAGGCGGTGAGCAAGGCTTTCTCCTCATCCTGCAGAACACTCCCTAGGCTGGGCAGGGCAGGGCGGGTGGGAAAGGCTCCCTCCCCACCTCAGGTTAGAAATATCTTCTTCAGTCACAACACAAGAAAGACAGTACTGGACAAACTGTAAAGCAACTACTGGAGAAATAAAATTAACAGGAGAGGTATAGATGGGAAATATCATGGTGGGGGTACTGGACATGACAGAACACTAACTGAAAATGCTCAGATCAAAGTTTTATTGGCCTGTACTGTTTAAATATTTAATGAAAGCAATGCAGTTTTGGTGAATCTCTCTAGTAAATATTCTTCTCATTTGGTGAAACATTCTGATCTTTCCACTGTTCTTTTCCAACAATGTTTTGAACTTCAAAGGAAACACAAGTTATTCCACAGTTTGGGGAGGAGGGACGTATTGCAATAAACATTGAAATTCCCAGTTTCAGCCGGTGGTGGCAGGTGGCATACCAGGGGTTGCACTATGTCTGCAGGGAGAGGAAGGTTAGAATCTTATTTTAAAGTAATTCTGTCCAGGCACCCTCATTTACAGTGATCAGGGTGCTTTGCCTGAATAGTTGTGTCTGTGGACACAGCTCTGGGTAGCTTTTGTTTCCAGCTACAAATCCCAAGAGGGGCTCAGAGAGAAAAATATTATCCTTCAGAGGACACTAATGTGCTGCTATGGCTTAACAGAAGGCGATTTCTTCCCTACTCTCATGCACACTGCAACATGGGGGAAATCAAGTGCTCTCCTGTTTCCCACCTGCCCCAGTGACCCTGCACCCTGCGGAGCCTGCTAAGCCCTCCTGCATAGAAGGGCAAGCCTTGTGTGTGGTGTGAGAGGGCCCCAGATAACCTTACCCTCAGAGGGTCTGCAATCAGCTTCCCCGAGCCAGTGTGCTGCCTCGATTAAAGGGAGCAGAGAGAGAATATTCTTCAAAATGTGTTCTGTGCCTTATTCTAGGTATATATAAATTATGATAATTATGTGGCTCTCCAGCTGAACGTGAAGCTAAAGCAGTAGTAATGAATAAAGATTTCTAGATTATACTCATTTAGCCTTTGTCCATAATAAAGCTCTGGCTAGCAGGTCATTTTAAAGCAGGTCTCTGGGGACACTGTGAAATAAATGCTTTCATTACACCATAAAAGTCTCAGCAAAAAGCAGGGAAATAAAGTAAATCTACTGTGGATGTTAGTGCCATTAGAACATTTTCCAAGGAAATTAGACACATTACTGAGGAAAAGCGAGAGGCTGGGAGAAAACCCCCACAAAATTCACAGTACACATTTTAACCACTGTGACCAACTTTATTGCCTCTTATTTCCTGAGTTCAGAAAAATTGTCAGCAGCCACTAAACACCTGGAGTTTAGATTACTATGTGTTAAATTGTATTTATGTACTTGTAAAACAGTGCTACATTGCTATTGGTCTTTAAAAAGCCTCTTGTCTAAGAAGCTCCCTAGAGTTACTTACTATGTGTGAAAAAACCCTTTACATTCAAATCTGTGAGTGTTTTCTGTATAGCTGAGAAGTACCTCTTTTTTAAAAAAGAGATCTTTCTGACGGGCGTAATTAGAAGAGGACAGAGGGCAGAGATACTTCTTTAAATACCATATTCATTTGCAAAATTGGGTTCAAAATTGTTGATTTCTGTCCATTATTTTGTACAGGTTCCTAAGCTGCAGATCCCACTTCAGAAAAATAAATGAGGCCAAGCTGGAAGCAACTTGAAATGGCAGTCTTATCCATTCCCCTCTGCTGAGGCAGCATGCACCCGCAATACAGCCAGACTACCTCTGGCAGGAACTTGTTCAGCCTCCTTTTCTTCGAGAGAGGTTAAATTGCAAGGCTGTTTGCTAACATGTAATTAAAAAAAATACTAGTTTCTATTGCAATAGATATAAAATCAACTCTCACTCATTGTACCTTGAAAGCATGATTTTGAATCAGTATCCTGTCTTAAACAGTTATTAAATATATTAATAAATTAAGCATATAACTAAATATACTATTACTTAAACACTTAAAATAATTACAGCTTCTCCCCACTCAATTTCACACTACCTGTGTTAGTAGCATTTAAAAAGAATGGCAACAACTTTCCAGAGTACACTGAAGACACATTTTTACGAAGGCCCATGTAACAGTGCTGTCAGATTTCATGATTTCACTGTAGCACCAAAACATTGTTCCTCTAAAACAAAGTTAGTCTATTTTCTTATGGCAGGCATTTGTAGACATAGTATTGTTCTAAATTTGATTTTGGAGATAACCCAAAAGTAATCCCTCTTTTATCGGTCTGTATATCGTACTGATATTATAACATTGTTTTAACAACATTATAGTGAAGGTTGTACTAGCCTTACATCATAGCCTTACATCAGGATTTTATACCCATGATTTCTACTGTGCTCCAAACTGGAATTTACTACTAAACGTCAAAGTTACACTGTTTCACAAAAGTCTGAAAAAATCCACAGTATTCATTTTTTTCCATTCTGGGTGCAAAACATAAAGGATGTTTAGACATAAGTTTGTGTGTGTGCATAAATACATTTAAATATATAAATACTTGTATTTATATATTTAAGTTTAAACTCCCTTTAAATATACATATACACACAACCTCCCATATATGAAGGCATAGATGTGTATATATGTACGTGTCTATATATACGCTTGTATTGATATAATTACAAGATATTTGATATTTGATTCAGTTTATCCTCTCTGCTTGTCTCATTTTGTGCTGTTAATAATACCAAAGCAGTATTCTTAGCAAAGGAGTAATCATCTCTAACCATGGTCCGCTCTGAGACTTATGACTGCTCTGCCTTTGTGGAGGAGCAGGGAGAGGAGTCAAACAGGGAGAAGAGATGGAGGGTGATAATGCTATTAACAGAAATTGCCTTCTGGAAATTGTCCCCACAAGGCCTTACATTATGTTAAAGATTCAAGGAGATGAGCCTGGCTGTTGTCATTGCCCCCATTTTGCAGTGCCTGGACACAAAGATGAGTAAACCACAGCTATGACCATAAGTTTTCAGCTGCATTCAGATGTCCTCTTCAACAGGCTGCTGAATGCAACCTTAGTTTTTCTAGGAGGTGGGCCATTATTCCTTGATCTCTTCTTTAGTACTTTTTTCCAGTGAACGAAACATAGAGATGTGTTTGCCTGGCAGAATTCAACTGTCTGACGATGTATGCAAAGCACAATCAAGTGCTGTATTCATTCCTTGCCCTCACTTAATGTGATAAAAACAAGTAGTTCATTTGTTTAAGGTTTACAGTATTGCACATGATTTTTATTTTTTTAATTAATCAACATTTTCCCAATGTTTTTCAACTGAATTATTTATTGCATGTGTTTATGTGTTATACATAGCCTGGCATGTAAGACCAGTTAGGTCCCTTTTCTGATCATGAATTTGCCACGATAGTCCATACTTGAATCTATTTAGACCAAGTTAGCTTCATAACAAACTGAATATGGTTTTGTTTAACAAAAATCAGGATATGTATGATCCTTCAGCCTTTTCCCCAATGTGGTGTCCTTTAATTGGAGCTGTTGTAGAATATGGTCTTATTTTTTTAAGCTTCTAGGACAGGGAGAGCATATGGACAATTTTCACACTTACATTAGTTGTAACACTCTTTTATCTTGTTCACTTTCATATCCTTGACACCCTTTCAATGCACAGCTCCTTAGTATTCACTTTAAGAGATGGAGAATAATTATTGGAGAAATTTGAAAGTGCATTGCTTCTGAGTTGTACTGAACATATTTTGATCTTGCTTACACTTGCAGCTAAACTACTCAGTACCAGTTTCACTCACACTGCTTCTGGCCCACATCATCAATAACTGGTTGTTTTGCCAGTAAAGGCACAAGCTCAAGAAACCACAAATTCCCCAACAGGAAAAGCCTTGACACCTATTAATAGAAAAATCAGTCTCTTTCTTAGTGCAGAGCGTGACACGAAAAGATAGAGTTCCTCAAGATTTCTTGGTATGTACTACAGAATAGAGTGTAAAATTATTCGGGCTGTTTTTTCCAAAGCAGGAGATGTAAATTATTTGATTGCATTTGTATGGTGAATATTGCAAGCACCACTATTGTAGTCCATTCCTTTCAAAACCAAGCAATAGTGAAGGAAAACCAATCAGCCTTTCAGCTGACAAAAAACATAACAGAACTGTTGACTTTATGCAGTTACACCACCTGCTCCAACCTTTGTTATAATCAAAGGCAGTTAACTGAAACTGCTCTGAACTATTATTTTTTTTCTTAAACTTGAAACAGTATTTTGAAGTGTTTGAATATTAATCCAAAACGAATCCAAAAGTCTTCACTTGCACTTCAACAGAAACCAGAATTGTATTGAAAAATGCATTGTTTGTGGTATACATATTTTCTTCGGGTGTTAAAATATCTGACTGAAAATTAATCCTTCTGCTGCAGTGTTTCTTACACTGTTTGTGTCAGATTTATCTATCTTTTGATGCATACCCACCCTATTAACCTTTTCTCTGGGGCTATAGGTCTGCATGTAAGACAAATACAGCAAATAATAATTATAGTCATCTTTGCTCACTGGTTAACAGGCTTGGCCAAAACAAACTTCATCCAACATTTTTGTATTTGTAGACTGAAAAGGTTGTTGTTGCTACTTATTCATATTCCTAATTAAGATATCTCAAATTAAGGGCAGTGTTCTTCTTTAGATATAATTAAAATGGTATTTCACAGAATAGTGCCTGAATTTCCTTATCTCACTCCGTGCCAATTAACTTGGCCCAATTTGCTTGCTAAAGTGGCTGGGCCAATTTAATTAGCCTGACTTCACTCTCTGATTCTGTATCTGAGTGATACTGAGTTGGGGTTTAGCTCCATGGAGTGACCAAAAAGAATCAGTATGTATTTGGGGAGTAATTGCTTTAGTAATGACAAAGGACAAAACAACAGTCCATATCATTATGTCATTTTTTAAGCAGACTTCCTTGTGTGAGCTGAATAAAACAGCCTACAGTCTTATTGCATTGTTAGGTCCCACTAGCATTTCTGGTGTGTGTGAGAAACCCTAATAGGGAAGCAAAGTGACAATAGTGACAGGTGTCGTAGCTCATAAAACTAAATCAAGATTTCAAAACAATCTATAAAACACTGATAAAGATGCTTAAAAGTTTGGGTAAATAAAATCAGCAGTTATTTTTTTTAGCATTACAAATTATTGCAAGAGAGGGGAAAACACATCCACAAAAATTCCTGGAATTAGAATGCTTAGCACTTAGTTTGTTTCACCTTCCAAGTGCTTTATAAATATTTAATTCTGCCCAACATTCCTGTGACATGAATTACTGTTATTACTGTTGTTATTATTAATAACCTATTCATGTGTTTACTTACTTTTTCCAAAAGGCAAAATTGAGGAAGATAATTGGAGAGTTTGTAAGAGAGATTTGTGCCATAAATTAGCCTGGGACAGGTAAAGGCAGTTATCTGGAGAGAAGAGATAAGAGATTTCCAAATCTTCCTTATCACATGGGGTATGCTAACACCTTCTGTGCTCCATCACCATACCACCAGTGGGTGTAAACCAGAGAAAGGTAAGGAAGTGAGAGTATCATAGTGCTCAAAACAGAAATATAGGGAGAGGACGATTTTCTCAACATAAAGGATAATGTGCTGCCCAGCCATGTTATATTCAACTCAAGGCTGATGACATGAGACAGCAGTATTTCATACCTCTTCCTCTACCGTGCAGTCAAGGAAAAGTGAGGCAAAATCCAGTTTGAAAGGACATGTCAATATCACAGAAGAATCTTGATACCAAAAGTGAATTTAGAGTTCAAACTTTCCTAGCTCCCAGCTGCCTACTTTGCTCAGTCACTTGAAATCACTGAACTCTAATCTCTAGGAAGGAAATTCAATCTGTACACGAACCTGGTTTCAGCTGGGAGAGAGTTAATTTTCTTCCTAGTAGCTGCCATAGTGCTGTGTTTTGGATTTAGTACGAGAAGAATATTGATAACACCCTGATGTTTTAGTTGTTGCTGAGCAGGGCTTATACCAAAGACTTTTCAGCTTCCCCTGCTCTGCCAGGTGCACAAGAAGCTGGGAGGGGGCACAGCCAGGGCAGCTGACCCCAACTGGCTAAACGGGTATTCCGTACCATGTGACGTCCCACTCAGGGTAGAAACTGGGGGGAGTTGGCTGGAGGGCAGTGATAGCTGCTCAGGGACTGGTGGGGTGTCATTCAGCAGGTGGTGTGTGGTTGCATCACTTGCTTTTCCCTGGATTTTGTTTCTGTCTCTCTCTCTTGTTTTAATTTTCATTATTACTATTTTTATTATTAAATTATTAAACTGTTCTTATCTCAACCCACAAGTTTTCTTAGTTTTGTTCTTTGATTCTCTCCCCTATCTCACTTCGGGGGGGACGGTGAGCAAGCAGCTGTGTGGTGCTTAATTGTTGGCTGGAGCTGAACCATGACATACACGCTCTTGGATTTGGTGAACATTTATTTAAGCTAAGGAGTAGCTAATGCCACACATGGACCTAATTGGGTTCCTTTGCAGAGAGATCCTACTCAATGTGGAGTTGTGGTGGTGGTACTAAACGGTTGCACATACTTGTGCAGATATAGTCTTTATTTGCTGCACATGAGAAAAATGACATTTTCTGAGATGTATATAAATTCAAAGATAAAAAGGAAAATATTAAGGCAGTGAGGATCCTAGAATGAAATTTATATTAGTGAAAATGAGAAGGGTAGACTGAGATTAGAGAGGGGGGCAAGTTTCCACAGCCCCATCCTGATCAGATCACAGAGCTGCTTGATACCAATATAACCCCGGAGTGCATCATTCAATCCAGTTTACATTGCTACTCATGTAACTGGGGACAGTAGGATAGTAGGCACCCTCCCAAATGCTATAGGTCTTCTCAGTGATTTAGTAGAGTCTGAACACAAGTAAGGATAGTCAGTGGATATTGGGAGTGCAGTAAAAACATCAGCTGTATTTCCTTTAGAGTGAATTCATTTTAGGCACGAGGCAATGCCATTTATATATATCTCCCTTTATTTATAGTGTGAATTAAATCTGAGGTGTGGCAATCCATCTTCTGCTCAGCCTTTGCAGAGGCAAAGTAACCTTATGTGTTGTTTGGGCTGGTTTTTTTCCAGTCAAATACATGAAAGTGTTTTCCAACTATTTACATTACATGGCCATACAGATAGCAGTCAGGAAGCCACAAAGATGTGAACTCAGGCCACTACAAGATGCAGCTCAGGAAAAACACCAAAACTCCACAGCTGCCTGTAGTTATAAATGGGGAGAGATAGAAATGATGTAAAACTGCTGTGGGCTGACATCCAAAACTGAGCTGAACATGGACTTGGAAGTTATGAGCTGAAGGCTGTGAAATGGAATTAGAAAAGTATAATCATTCTCTTCGGCATTACCCCATACTTTGTGGTTCTGTTAAGAATGAGTAAACACAACACCATGACACACGCGCATAAATAATGTAACTAGGGTAAACCAGCCTTTTCTCTCAATGCAAGTAGAAGAACTGCTGTAGGATACAATTGCCCTTCAAGAATGGCCAAAAGTGTTTGCTTCATGAAAGAACAGCAGTGTACCTAAATGTATGAACCAGTGTGACTCAGTGGCAATCTAGGCATACACACCTGGGTGATGCAGGAGTCATGCAACTGAAAACTTCTAATAGTCAATTTATTTATATTTCAGTTAACACAGATTTGAGTCATTAGGCAATCCAGATCAGGAAAAGCTCATTTTCCCCTGGCAGTTTACAGCATTTCATTATTGAATATGAGGAGAGAGAGAGGCAAGAAGTGTATACAAAAACACAACACACAAGATTTATTAATTACTATATTTATTCTATATGAAAAAGTTATATTATTAAACTTTGTTAAAATGTAAAAATCAGTAACTGACACATAGCATCATCTTAGCTAGTAAAACGCATTGAGGCTCCAGGTGGAGCCCCAAGATGAGCATGACCATTTTGTGCAACCACAGCAATCACCTACTGCTGGTGTTTTGCATCTTATTTCTCCTAGACTAGTCTATTTGTATGGACTATATATTTTAATACATATGTTTCAATAATTAAGTGACTGAGTCTAAAATATTTGTCGTCAGTTGCTGCCAGAGTTTGACTATTTCCCACAATTTTTCAATGTATTACTTATTAAAACATCTGGGTTAGGTTTTGCAATTCTTATGTTAAATATTCTATGAAAAAAAATGTGTATGTGATTATTTCTGCCCTATGCCATCTGGTTATTGTAATTTCTGATCATGGATCTAAATCTCACTAAATTGTGTGGCGTTTGATTTGATTAGTTATATAAATATATTAGAAAAAGCAAATATTATTTTCCTTAGCACTGCTCTATCTCTGTATTTGCCAAGCATGGTATGTAAATCAGGCCTTCTCTTGCATTTCTGCAACAGCATGAGAAGGAAAATGCACAACTGAATTAACATGAATTAAGACTTATAACAGCTCACCGGCTGGGGACAAACTGTATTTGTGTCTGGTCATGTGGTCAGGGTACATAGTCAGATGACTAGAAAATGAAATGTGAGGTAGTGATTATATTCACGCGCTTAAAAATAAATATATCAACCCAGTTTATGTCAGTGTTTTTTATGATAATAAACTTATTCCTTCAACATTTAGACCTAATTCACATGAAAGAGAAGTCTCTTGATGTGAATCAATATAATCTGGATTTACAGTACTCTTAGTAAGTGCATACTAGATATTCTATTCGTGAGTCATATATAAATATATATTTTTTTAATTTGCATTATCCTTCGTTAGCAGTAATCAAGGAAGATACCATTTGGTTTATTACCTTTTTTTTCAAATACATGTCATTTTTTTTTTGATCACCAGACACGAAAAATTTAGTTGAAATTACAAAGGAATATAAAAATTACTGATCAGCTCATACTGTGTGTGTGTCTTTCCTCATGTCCAACTTGAATATGAAACACATCTAGTGTGGAAGCACCATTCAAAGCTGCGAATGACAAATTCTTGTTCACCTGCAAATAGAGGTTTACTTTTACAAGCATATATTTAAAACTGGACTGGCACATCCACAGTTGACTTAACGTTTACATAGGGAAGGCACAAAGCAACAGTTCAGGCAAAGATGAAAAGGAGTTTGAGGAGTAGAAAGAAGCAAAACAGATCTTGTCTTCACGAGCAAAGCAATCACTGCTGTGTTTTCCAAACCTAAAGATTAACAAAATTTTTTTACAAAGAACATGCATGTAACTGAGGCCAACAGCAATCAAAAATAATCTGCTCAGTCATGCAAAACTAAAAAATATTATTTTTCAATGCTAATTTTCTTAACATGAAACTGCCTGAAGATAATTTTTTTTTATTTCAGACTGGAATAGGAGAATTGCCTGTACTCCTCCTCACACAACAGACTTCAGAATAAATTAGTCCAAAAAATCTTCCATGGTTAGTTCTGCAAAATATTCAGAGCTCCTCATGAGGATCAGTGTGTTCTCAGTTCTCCACAGTTCCAATGAATCTTTTACAGAAAGGCTTTTACAGGGTTCATCTAAAATACAGTTACTTTTTGCCTTTGGCTATTTTGCCCTACATATTATTTTAGGTGCCCTGTAGTGCTTTGGACCATTACTGTGGAAAACAGTAGTATTTTCAACAAAGGTGTCCCATAACTAGACCAAGGCTGATGGACCAAAATTAGAACTAACAGCTGAATGCAACTGAAAATTTATATCCCACACTGAGGATTAGAGCCACTTAAGAGGAAATATTTCATTAACCTTTCTGTGTCAGGAACAGTAGCAGAACTACAGTTGTGAGCATATTAAACTGGATTTTGCCTAAAATACTGAAATACCTAATTCATAATGTTTTGGCATTTTCCTCAGGAGATGATTTGTATAAACTTACAAAGATTCACTCTTCACTGATCTCCATTACATTAGCAATTAACATTAGCAATTCCTGCCTTCCAAAATGTCCCTTTTTGGTACACAAGCACTTTAGTAAATTCATTGAGATTTCACAGGGAGTCTGACTCAGTAGAGTAAATGCTAGCATTTGTTAAGGATTCACCTTTCTCAACCTTTTCTTCCTCTGGTATTCAGACTATATTAGAGCATGTGGTATTCGAAAGAGATTTTTAAATCTAGTTTATTCCAAAGTACCAAATCAGTACTCTGAAAGTTTTTCAACATAATCAGGATGTTGATGATATTGATGATGTTTCAAGAGATGGACCAGTGTTTGAAGAAGGTTAAAATGCTATTTTCCCAAAGAGATATAATATATCCATCATTTTATTCACAGCTGTTCTTTTTTTTTTCTCTTTCCTGAGATTAGGTTGTTGACAAAGCAGTGGTGGTCCAACACAGATTGTCTGACTTCTCCCCTCTGTATTGGTCTTCAGGTTGGAATTCAGACTAAAGCCTGGGGGATAATTCTTAATGACTGTTTTATTTGACTGCTGTGTGTTTATGTGCAGGAATTTCACCTTGCGGATTGTGATTTTCCTTGGAAGGCTCCTCTACCTCATCTCTCCCACTCTTCCAGCCCCAGACTATTGTCATGAAAGATTCCAAGTTATACATCAAGTTTTGAATGACTCAACAGCATAATTTAGTATTTATAGGGCACATCTCTTACCTACAAGAGAGCAGTATCTGAGTCTATCCATGTCATTCAAAAGCAAAGCTCCCATTTGCTTCAGCACTGCAAAATCAAACCTTCTGCTCTTCTTCTCCTAGTACCATTACTGGAACAAGGTGTTTTGGTCTGGGCTAGTGAGTTGTTCATACTGAGGGCCTGTTCAGGACTGAGCCCCAAACTCAGCCTCATAATGGTTTCATTGTATTTATAGATATGTTAGACCCCATGACAGGAGTTCACTGGTATTAGGATAACAGTCTGTGTTGGGTTTGTGAGTTTCTTTTCTTTGACAGGACTTCATTGCTCCCAAATTTCAGCTAACACTGAATTTAAATTTAATTTTTATAAAATTTTCAGCTCTAAGAGCATGTACCTCCACATTTTCTTACTGTGAAGCAGACTTCTGTCTTGTGTTTTCAATTTTTAAAAGATACATTTTTGCATAAATGTGGTCATTCTTTAGCTTGGGTGAAATTGATTTTTTCAAAGTATAAAACTTCAAAAAACCAGTATCATTAATAGTAGGATTACTTTATCTCCCACTGCATCCATCTAAAATCACTAGATAAGCACACAGGTGGTGAAACCCTTCTGTCCTGAGACCGGTTTACTCTCACACATGTACAGAAGGACATAATGTAAAAATGAATGTACACCTGCTTCTAAAGTAAGCATGCCCTTTACATTTACATTTATTGCCACAACAGTATGTATCTGTTTTAAGATGCTTTAGCATCCTAACCATTGATATTCTTATAACATATTCTCGGTGGAGCACTGGGAAATTTCAAGCAGTTGAAAAGAAGACATATTTTCCAAGCAGTGTTTTCCATTTCTAGTGACTTGTTAGTAACTGGGGATGCAAAGAATGCAGTCATGATTTGTAATGAGGCATGTGAAATTTGCTTGACACCAATGATCTTTGTGGATGCAACCTAGAAGTAGAACAGTCTCACTTTAGACAGTAGGACTGGTTGGCAACTAATTTCTTAATGCTATCCAGGGAGTCAGACCTGACCTTTTGGAAGGACATTACAATCTTCTGTCCTGTCTGAATCATAGTTCCTTGTAAATCACTGTGTTTGGAGATGAGAAAGTTAGTGTCAACTAATAATTGATATATATGAAAAATTAACTCTTATTTCACAAGGGGAAGTATCTCTTTTCAGTCCATTAATCTAAACTGGTTTAAGTTACCATGCAAGCTTTCAATCTAATTACATAAGAAAACTTTGTTCTGTGGAGGTGTGCACAGGGATGAGTTCTGTGAGTCCTCATAGACAGTTTCTCACTCTCTAATAGTTCCACGTGTCTCTGACACTGAGTGTCAATATTAACATTTATTATTCTATTATATTTTTAACATTTATTAACTAAAAAGTGCTTCAAATTAAATTATTTCTTTCCACTAGTACTTCCATGGAAAATATATATATAAAAGATATGTTAAATCAAGATGTGTCTGGAATGAAACAGTCTAATAAACTGAGTCCTTTCCTTAGAGACTAGTTTAATTACTGTTTTTTAACATCATTAACACAAGTAATGGGTTAGCACAAAGTCTTCCAGGTATGAGGTGTTTGCTGGCATGAACTATTTAACAGAAGGGCTAAATCTATATACTGTAGCCGTGATCAAGAGAGAAAGCAATAAGAAATCATTGACACATCCATGGGCTGTTTTTTGTAAATTTAGCTTAAATAGCTTCGTTACACCTACAAAACATACAGCAGTTAGCTAATTATCCCAAGCATTAATTTTCAGATTTCAGCTAAGACTTGAATTTATCACATCTATCTTTGGTCTACTTGTGAAAGTTATGTAAAAGCATAGTATACAGAGTTTATACTCTACCATATTTTAAGGAAAAGCTGCATAAATACTGAAAGCTTGTCTGTCATTTTGCAGAAGTATTTGGTAGATTTTTTGCTGCAAGTTTCATGCCTAGCTATGAACAACAATAGAACAAACAAAAAGTGTGAATGCTTTAAAAACTGGATATTCTCTCACTTTTCTGAAATGTTATTAATTTCGTGTGAACCTTGGGTTGTGCCTATTTCAAAGGCAGTCCTGGACTGTTATAACAATGTTTATTTAGCATTCCACACCACAGAAGATTTCACGGTGCCATTTCAAAATGCTACTTAATAACACATAACTGTCTGCTCCTGTGTTCCCTCTCTAAACAGAGCTCCCATTAACATCAAGGGAAATGAGTGCAAAAGGGCAATGGGACTGGGAATGTCATTAATTATTTGATGTGTGCTACAATTATTCATTTAAAAGTAATTTTAGTGTTTGGAGAAGTAATTAATTTAATTACAAGAAAGCATAACTTACCAACATATTTGGAATTCTACCATTATGTACATTAAGAGCATTCCTTATTAATTCCAATGTTGTGTTTATTGTTGCACAATTAAAAGAGGAATTGTTGCACAGCTTTCCAGGATCTGTGGCAAATCAACATTAATACCATTTTTTTTGTTTCTCTAGAAATTTGTCATGCATCTAGCAAATTGGACCCCTGCAGAACATTAACTTTACATGAATGACAGTGGTCTCCCTGCAAAAGACTGAAGGCATTGAAGTTACAAGAGAAAGTGTTTCATTAACCAAATTACTTATTGCATTAGGTTTTGCAACCAATGAATATTAAGAAATCAGTAACAAAATTGCCATAGTCTACTTTATTACTTTCTACATGCTTCTCAGATCAGACCTCTATGAATTCTCCTAAAGTGCATTTGGAATTGAATTGAAATATCATCTAAGCAGTTTGCAGAAATATTCTCATCCTCCCTCTCTTCAGTAATCCTATTCCTCCTTCATATCTCTGAACCCTTTCTGCAAACCATAACTGAAATATTGCACCTACATCTACAAGGGCAGCTCAATTGATACAGGCAGTGCTGTTTAATGGATCAGCTCCCCAGAAGTTCCCATGGACGATCTTATATTTCAACAGCGCATAATTTCCTGATTATATTTGTTGCTTTTAGAATCTCTCTAAAATTAAGTAAGTACAGAAATTGTGGTTTTGAAAGTATTTTCAGTCAAGAATGTAATGTTCAAAGCCCGGGGACATATTCTTACAGTTATTGGGGCTGAAATAAACATATTTAATTTTGCTGAGGATTGAACTTGCACATTTGAGACAGACAAAGCAACTTTTTGACTGCTTTGTGTGGAACTGTATTTTCTATAGAATTCTTTGGTTTGAGCATCAAAACCATGACTTGTCAAGTTACATTCAGTTAACCAATATTGGGTCACTGAGCTGGAAACAATGTTCTGTGGTGTTTATACTTGACTTTTTCTTCGTGATTGCATCAATGAACAATAGTTTTAGTGATGTGGATTTTATAGTATGAAACAACCTCCAGTCAGGGAGAACATAAAGCAAGTGCAAGACACAGAATGCTATGACTAGAACAACTACATTAGGGAAGGGTGAAGCTCCATTTCATCATCTGGTGCTACAGGGATCACTGTCCTTCTTCAACAATTATCCCTTCAAGAGAGTGACCATGTGGTGCTGAACTGTAACCTAACTTCTGTATTTAGAACTGAGTCTATTAAATGCCATGAAAAGCTCATATCCAAGGAGAAATGAACTGGAAATAACCTGAAGCAACAAAGAGCTTCTTAACAGCATTCTGCTGAGAAGGTCACAAATTTCAACATTTAGAGACTATTTCTCTGTGATGCTGATCAGGACAGCACAGCTGCTCTGACTGCTGTGGAGAACAGAGACCAAAAAATTACTCCCCTGACTTCTCTCCAGCTATCAAAGTCCTAGAAAGCAAATACGGGTTTGGTGTAGGGTGTTGGTGGCTTTTTTTTTTTTTTTTTTACTTTTTTAAAAATTTCATGAAACTATTTTTGCACTGCTTTATCTTGTTGGAATATTTTTTTTATTTTATCTCATCTCCCTTTTCCTGTCTTATTTGGTATACAAGCAACAAAACTTGCTAGGAAATAGCTAAATTACTAAAATTCTTTGTGTCTGAAGAGTTGTAAATTAGGGCACCTTGGAGTTTCATTGCCCTTTCCTGAGAACTATGTTTCAAGAAACAATTAAGTTCAGACTTGTAAAGGTATAGCTCTTCTGTTTAGAAGAGCAACAGCAGGTGCAAATTTCAGCCATATTGTAATACAATATTATAAATTTAATACCTATTTTAATGACAATATTTTAAAGTGTAATGATTTTGTCTTAAGTTTTGTAATGGTGCTTTTCTTAAAACCTGGCTACTGAAATTATGAGTTCATTGAAAAGCACATGTGTTTGTTAGACACCGTGTTTATGTAAAAAAACCCAAACAAGCAAAAAAATGGGCCATGCACATATTTAATAACTCTTTCCTTAACGTTTTTTTGTCTAACAGTTTTTAAGTATTTGAAGTGAGCATGGCTACAGCTGGCTACCATGCCTAGAAGCATAGTTTAGATTCTAGTGGATTGTCCTGAGATAATTTGTACTTTTAGGATTTTGATAGAATTACTGGATCAAAACAGTAATTCACCTATAGTCCAAGCATATGTTTATGTATAAATCTGACACAAAAACTTCACTGGAATTGAAAACGCATTTTTTCAAATACTCAACATTCACAGAAACTTTGCACCCTCCACAAATGTTCTTCTCTGTTAAATAATTTGCTAGAATACATTAAGAAAGAGAATATACATTCATAATGAGCACAAGCAAAATAATATATAAAACTCAGTAACAGGGCTGCAGCCTGTTAGAGGTAGAGCCTATTTATCACTGGTGGACAAGAGTTACTGGAACTGTTCTATAGCCACCATTGAAGTTCTGATAGAATCACAGCACACCAGCAATGAGCTATTTTAAAAATATTTTTTTGACATTCATTCATATTTCAGGCTACCTGAAGCTACTTCATATTTCCTGTACATCTGTCTTAGATCCTTAACTGTCTGATCTCAAGACAAAGACTAACACTTCTGGGATCTCATGGGCAAATATATTTACCCACACCTAACAAAATTTAGGAAAGTCTTGAATTCTTAGAGATTGATCATGACAATATTTCTGTGGAAAAAAAACCAAAAAAACAACACAAAAACCCCACAGATCTTTTAGGATCAGCCTACTTAGACTGATTCACTTGGTGATGAATTTATATACCGTATATAATCAGGCCGACACTGAATAATGACATCAACTTTCAGATGAGTCAGAAATCAGTGCAGCACTGTCATGCCCTATTGTTCTTTCAGCATACTATGAGTTTATCTCAACACACTAAAAACTAACCAGACTGACGCTTCCAGGACACATTCAGGAAGGGGAGCAGAGCAGCCTAAAATTACTTTTTTATCTACTGCTGCAGTTGTGTTTTCTGCATGTGACTACAGAGTCATGGAAAGGAGTGAGACTAGAAAAGGGATGGGGTTAGTGAAGGTCTGATCCCATACTATGAAAATTTTAATCATTCAAGAATATTCTTGGAAAGAATATTAGACTGATCACTCTGTATACTTCAGACAGCTTGTCAATGATTTATTTCCAATGTGTTCCTTACAGTGCATTCCCATAAATTACAGTAATTTAAGTATCAAGATACAGTTTAGAAGGCTGATAAAGTTCTAGAGAAACCAAAGAACAGAGGGGTGAAGAGAAAAAAAAAAGAAAAAATCTAGTTGCTCTGAAAGACCAGAATGAAACTTCATTTCCTATAGGTTGAGCCCTTTTTCTGAGCCTCCTATTTCTCCCTTTTTCCCATAATAACACCCACTATGTGCTAACTCAGAAAGAGACACAATGCTATTACTAGTCAAGACTGGCTGAGCAGCTTTTGACAGAGCATGTCACTGATGAGTTCTACCTCCCTTTCCTTCAGCAGAGACTCTCATTTGTGTCTCCTCTCTTGCAGACAGCAGACAATTGTGCTTGAAGTTTGTAGCAGTGTTATTTTCTTTGAGACATATATATTTCTTTCAAATGTTAAGTTAGTCATTGCACTCAGAGTATTGGGGAGAGACAGTAATGGGTGGATAGCAAGACTACACAAGAACACACAGGGCCACTTTTAAAAACAAAAACAATATATAGACTGAGAAGATTAATTAAATATCAAAATCAGTTAATCTGCAAAATACATGTTTTTATGATTTCAAGTCCACTTCAGGTAATAAGTTACACCACAAAAACTTTTGGCCCAAATTAGGTGTCTGAGCTTGATTAGAGTAAGTGAGGTGCAAGACCATCCCTGGAAGCAAAAAACTGGAAAGACTGAAAGTTATGAGGCAAGTCACCTCATCCCATACCTGGCTGCCCTGCTGGAGTGCCAAAAGCTAGCCAGACCCCAGATGTCAATAGAAATGGAGAAGCCAAAAGAATTTGTCAGAAAGATCCAGAAATCATATCCAGCAATTCCTGTGGCTTCAGCTGATCTGAAAAATAATCTTACAAGGTTATTAACATGACTTGTGTTTGTCCTTCAACAGAGTAGTGGTAATCTCACTTCTGTTCCCATGTGTAGTGAATTATTGTGGTACCAGTGCTTCTGTGGATGCAGTCTGGTACCCTCAGAAGTTAATCCAGTTCTTGGTTTCTATGCATTGAAGGAACAGTCATGGAGTGAGTCCAAACTGCACAATTAATGACATATTTGTTCTACATTTTTTAAAAAAACTGAGTTAACAGTTTGTCATGAATTTTTGTGAGCAAGATGCTGTTTTAATTGATTACTTCCTAAAACAACTCCCTTTCCGCAACATTGACAACTTGCAGAAAACATAAATGAATAATGTGGTGTAAATGAACAGCAGGCACTCACTGACCCATGAATACAGAAAGAAATTCAAGTAAGCATTGCAAGTAAATCCAGGTTAACTGATGGGATGAAACCCATGCATTTTAGAGGTCTCTGGGTCCTGTCAAGCTCTGAGAAGGTCAGATATGAAAGAGGAAGAAAATGTCAATAATGTATTTTGAGACAGGGTTTTTTTGCTGTTCATTCACAGTAACAAAGAGGGAAAAAAGAGCGAGCACACAGTTCTACCTTAGTAGTTTTTATATTAAATCTTTTAAAAAAAAAGATTCCCTGTTCCCAAATAGTTAACAGCCCAAGTGTCATCTTGATTCCCCTTCTAAGCAAACTGGATCCCAGTTGACTGTATGCTCCAGTTGAACTGTTTGTTGGTTTTATATATATGTGTGCATATTTATAATCTATAAATCTATAAATTGAAGAAAAATCAGAAGCCATATGCTTATAAGAGTTATTTTCTTCTTTTACCTCAAGACAAGTATAAAAAAATCAGAAGCCATATGCTTATAAGAGCATAGGTTTCTGGAGTTATTTTCTTCTTTTACCTCAAGACAAGTATCTCTCTGCATGTAAGTATTTTAGACAGTTCCTGTGTTTGGTTATACATATTTTTTAAACAGTAGTTATAGTCTATGGCTTTCAGATGAAGTCATTAAGATCCATTTTCTTTTTTGTCCTTCCTGACTAGGATGTGAAAAATTAATGTCTTTTTTTAATATTTTACTTATTCTGAAGTTTCAAAAATACCATTAATAACATTCATTACTAATAGGCCATATGGCATCTAGATGACCAGAATTCAGACTTCTTATGCTCAGCACTCCATACTCATAATGATAAATGACTATTGCTCCCTCCCATCACTAAGTAACAGTTGAGGAAAAGGAAATTCTAAAAGGTGGGGGACAAGGATGTATATATATATGCTTATACATACACACCCCAAATGTACAGTTATTTCCATCCATTAATGCAGTCATGTACAATATTAAACTATATCTCTTATAACTCATTTTTGAATCTATGGATATTAAGCCTGAAAAATGGGAAATATCCCAACTTACTTTGCAAAGGTGATTTTGTATTGAAAGGCCGGAGAAAAGATAAGTCCACAATGGGGCTCAGAGTCATTTTACGTGCAGGTGTGTGCTGGAATTGTGCCTTGCTAAGCCAATGGCCTTTTCTAAACAAACACACACAGCAGAAGAGGCTAGCTCTTGGAAATATCCACATAGGTCTGTGGTATTTAAAGGAATAGGGTCACAAATTCTTCCATATCCAGTGCTAACATGCTTGCATGTGTAGTAAAACTAAGAACAGAACTATGTGTAGGAAGTAATGAAAATGATTTAATAAATTAAATGTTGTTAATTTCTTATCAACCTTTCCTTTTGTAGACACTTTAATAAATAAATAAAAGCTTCCGTTATTCACAAGGAAGAGAGAAGGTTTAGCTTTATTCCTGTTAACTGTACCTTCTGATCCTAAAAAGACCCATAAAGATAAGGATTAAGTTAGGACAGGAAACTTGAAGAATCTCTACATCCAATCCACCTCTTGGAATGTGAATGAATTAAATGGTTCCAAATGTAATGAATCTGTGTATTTTCTTTGCATTATGATTGAGTTTTGATATCCAAAGCAAAAACTACAATGAAATAATGAGAAAACTGAGCAGAAATTTTTAATATAGATGCACTTTCAGAAGGCCCATATAGCAACAGAGAAGTCAAGAAATAAATCAGAGAGACAAAAGGAAAAAAGTCTATGATAAAATGCCATTTTATCCTGTATTTTTGTACACAGTGTCAGGCAACTACATAGAGCTGCACAATATGGAAAGATCAAGCAGAATGGTATAGAGGGTGTATTCTGGAGGCCGCTGTATGTAAAACTTGCTCCAAAAGCACATACAAGATCCAGCCCCTTAGGTGACTTTTAAAGGCTTACAGTGTCTGGATTTCACTAGAGTTTAGACATTAGCTAAGCACCATTTCCTCAGCTCTGTCAACCATAAGATATCTCCAGGGAGACAGATGAAAAATTCTGGATATCTGGGAGTTTTATAAATGGGAAACCAAAATGTTTATAGAATGTAAAATTCAGCAGCACACAAAGGTTTGGGGTTTTCCAAACAAGTTTTGGTACCTAACCTTCATGTGAACCGTGCCTTGATACTCATGTCTTCTGGACTTGGCACTTGGGTGCAAAGATGAGGAGCACAGCGTAAAACCAGAATAAAGCAGATTAATGAGGATTTGCCTTCTTTTGCTGTTCATTACCTTTATGTCATCTAGAAAGTTATGGAACTGCCTTGGATTAATGCTGGAGTCAGCAGAAATAAAACAGCATGATCTCTATATGGAACGTATTTGTTTCCTCTCCGAAAACACATTGAGAGCATAGGCACAAAAATAAATGGAATATTAACATACTGAATATTTCAGATTAATATCCTGGCCACACAGACAAAATACAACTATTAGATGCTATATGTTAACAAACTGAAAAATTCCTAGCGTTAATATTTAAAATGAATATTGCTTCAACCAACCTCAATAATCCTGTTGACAACTGACAATAGAATTAAGATAGGATACCTCTTTCCTTGTAGTATTGGGAGTTATAAATTATTGAATGTGTCTAAATAACCACTCGCAATTAATATGAAATTTCTGACTATGTTGTATAACATATGTATTGAATGCAAGCTTTAAAGTACTAGGCATACAGGCTGACATTCCTTATGCCTACTTACCAAGTATTTACATAGACAGTTCAGACTCAGTAAAATGGCAATCCTTCCATAGTCACTATTCCAGCTTGCTTGGGGTGGTTTGGGTTTGGGGGTTTTTTTGGTTTAGAATCTGACTTACGAATATCTTTTGTTTTGTCCGACAGTAGGAGATACTTTCTTAGCAGAGGATTAAGGACATTTTGGGGACAGGAGGGTTGCTGCATTCTTTTTTTTTCTTTTTTTTTTTTTTTTTATTGTTAAGTGTTGCTTTATAGTTGGCAGCTTTCTCCTAACAAAATTACTTGCAGTGACTTTTCATGTAATTGTCACCTGCCTTCTCCTTTCACTTAGCAATGCACTTTGAGTTGTTGTAGTCCAGCTGTGAACCTGCAACAATTTCAAAGTGACAGAATGATGGAAGATCGCACTTCAGCAAAATCCTTTTATGCTTCCTAATGAGTAGGTTTTTGTCCACAGTGAACATTATTTTAACTTGCCATTTCAAAAAAAGTAATACGTAAAGTTGTGTTGACTGACAAAAGAAAGTTTTGTTTTCCTTCTATATGGGAAGAGACTTTCAGAACCTGGGAAAATTAAAAGAGAAAAATAAATATGTGTAAAATGGGAAAGATTTCATGGTATTTAGTGAAAAGCTGAAGAACATAAATGATTATAGGCTGGATTTTCAAAGGTGCGTTTATTCATTCTGTTGATGGTAATAGAAACGTCTCTGAATATCCCTTCCTTAAGTTTCCTACATTAGCTTTAGTTTAACCGATACATCTGAGACATTACATATACTGAAATAAAGATTCAGTCAATGTTTTAAAGCGTACAGCAACATTGATCAACCAAGCACAGCGTGGGATCAATGGCTGTTAATCCACCAAACAACAGCATGGAGCCCATGGAGGTGGATCCACCTTGAGAGGACTCATCAATGGCAGTGGGTCCGCCTGCCACAGGGATGACCTAGCAGCACCCCAGACCATCCAGGCTCCTCTGTGCAAACAGCATTGCAGGAGTGCCCGTCCGGCTCCCTACCAGAGGCCCAGCCTCTGCACCTTCATGAATGGACAATAAACAACAATAAAACAACTAAAAACTTTTCGTCCTCTCTTATTTGGCACTTTAGTGACTGCATCTGCACTCCTGTGCCACCTCCTGTTCTCTGTCTTTGAGTAGGAGGCTCTTTTTGGAAACTTTCAGTTTCTGTGCCTACCTTCATGCTTCTGTGGTGCCTTACATTCTGGGGGTTTTATAGGCTGTAACAGCAATAATTTGATAATAGGGTTGTTTTGGTTTTTTTTTTTTTTTTAATGGAGTAAAATTATCATAATAAAAGCCATCAAACCCTACGAATTTCTTGTTTCCAAGGGTAAGAAGGAAGATCCTGGTAATTGAGGTCTGGTAATGTGAGCATGCCTCTGTAATTGAGACCCTGGTAATATGAGCATGCCATTTCATAGGCTTTGATACACTCTGCACTCCTCCATCCATTTAATTTATCTCTTTGAGTAATCTCTTCCAGTTCAATGACTTACTGGATTTCAAAACAATTTTTAATCATTTGTTAACTTATTACACGCTAAACTGGAAATATTATAAATATATAAATGTAATAATCACAAAAAGAGTGACTAGCATAGCAGAGGGTGAAAGTTCACTGAAAACAAAAGCATCTCTTAATCCTCATACTTTTTTTCAGGTGTTCAGCTTGGTTTGAATATTATGGGTTTTAAATAATAATGAGTTGAAGTTTGTGCAGAGTAATTAGTGAGAAGATGAAAAAAGAGATTAGTTAAAGTTCAGGATTACTCCCTCTCTTCTATACAGATTTAGATAGTGTTTATCAGTCCTCTGTCTAAGAATCTTCCAATAAGCAATGTCACATCTGTCATATATTGGTTCCTCTCTCATCTCCAGCCCCAGGGGAGAACTGTGTGCCAGCTTGCCATAGCGTGTCTAGCTGCAGCAGGTTTTCTGGGGTTTTAGTTGTGAATATATACATTGCTATTTGAGAAAGGTCAAGATCAGAGAGAAAAGCATTTTGCAGGGGCCAGAAAACAGTGAGGTATATGAGAGCAGCTTCTGGAAGAATTAGCTCAACTTTTGGGACCAACAGCTGAGAAGATTGAGCTCCGTCACAAACAGCAGGCTCCCATCAGAGGGTAAGAAGTCTGCTGCATCAGGAAGGAGAAGCTGTCGGTCATTACTTCTGTCAACGAGCTTTAGGGAAAAGATGTAGAACAGCTCAGGAACAAACGTGAAGATGGGGATTAGGAATCTAAATTTGTTTCAGAGTCCTATCAGAGGTGCTCAGGAAATTATGGAAGCAACGATGAAAATATAGCAAGAACAAAAGGACTCAAATAAGAAAGATAAAATGAACAAGCAACAGGAAAAGTTATTACTGAAGAAATGTACGGTATTGTTCAGTGACAACCTTTCAGTGTGTGTGGTTTCTGAGACTGAGTCTAACAGAGAACAAAAGAGGCAGGATATAAATGGCAGAGTGGAAAAATAATACAGCACATCATGAGCTCATATCCTAAACATATAAGCCAGTTAGTTAAGCGTAAAACCCACTTACTTCTACCTAAACAGCAACTAGGTTGGACTATCTTCACAGCTCCAGCCTGGAGCAGACTATGCAATTCCTCTGCAGTTCCTATGGAGGAATGTGTTATAGCCATAGCAGCTAACTCTCTGGCAATGCTGTGACTTCTTACCAGCAAGTCACATTATTTCCCTTGACAGTGAAAGGGATGGCTACACAACAAGTTTCCCAACAGCTCTGTTATAGAGCCTAAGTGGCATGGAAGACCCTGGCAGGCCTTCCCATTGATGGATTTTGCCAAAGTATGGGGAAGGGTAGATGTTCTGTTTTGGTTTGCTTTGCTTTGTTTTCCACAAAGTCCACTCCCTTTCCCTTTTTTCTCCCTTGGTCACTGCCTGAATGTGATTAATAGATAACCTGCTTCGAATATACCATGTGCTGTTTAACATCTTGAAATGGGTGCACCTGTGTGCAGTACAAAATAACAGAAAGAGAGAGGAACACTGTGAACTTCAATGGTTAGGTATATAGAGACTGATAGAAAGTATTACAAGCCCATATTAAACGTTTGCCTTTCATTACCCAGGTTCAAATACCAAATGACTCACTGGCTTTGATGGAATTTGACCAGTGTAGTAGAGACTGGAATTCACTCCATAGTCCGTAGGCACAAGAAGTGTTCTTGATTGGTAGCCTGGGTCATTTTTTCATTTATTTTAATTATCAGAAATGAGTATTATAGTTAATGTTCCATAAATACATTTTAATAGATGTAATATGGCATAGCCCATTTATGCAAGAAAATAACTTTAACACACAGCTACTATCTTCTGCCTGATCTCTCTCTCTCTCTCTCACACACACAGATGGGTGCATGCACACACACACTCTCTCTCACTCTCTGCTATATTCTAATTTAACTAATGTTTATAGCTTTCTCATTCTGGTGACAGCACCAACCATTTATGGTTTTAATGCAGTGCAGAGGCATAAATAAAATGTGCTACCAGTGTTTGAAGTAATTTTAGAAATTACAATGCATTTTTACACTGTAAAGCATAAAGAACATTACCATAAACAGTAACATTTTTATAATTCATCCTAATTAAAAAACCTGTCTGCCTTTAAATTTAATTAGAATGCACCTTCTATAGGAGACTCATTGGAAGCCAAGTAATTTGCATGTTTACAGATGATGCATTATATTGAAGACAGCCTTAGTGCCAAAAAAATTATCCAAGAAGTCTTTGTATGTTAAAGACACTTTAGGTAGCAATGCAAGCTACTGATTGATGGATCCTGAATTCTTGGAGCGCCATTCTCTAGATTTAAAGTCATACAGACATATTTCCCCTCTGATCTAATTCTAAGCAGATGGTTTCAACAACATAAGATTTTACACAAATAAGCTCAAATGGCTACTGCATTGTCTTTTTTCAAAAATATATCTAAACATCATGTCTATCAGAATTCCCAAGTTCTTTTAGACTGATTTATATTTAAGTGGTAAACAAAATGGACTAGGTATAAATAAAACTGGTTTATACCCAGTATATGAATACACAGGAAGACGAAATGGTAGATTTCTTAGTTACTGTATAATTCTATTTCTTTTCTTGCAACACAACATGAAACACCGTAACTTGACAGTTTTTAGCTTTTGTACCTGAACACTAAATACTTTTTTTGACACAGCGCCTCAGCTGCATAACAAGACAATAAAGATCTGTTAACCTTCCCCATAGGGCAGAGCTTGCTAACAGGAGAGTTTAACAGAAGAGCATGCATCAAAGCGTGGGCAGGTTACTGCTAGCTCATTGTGACACCTGTGCCTTCCTTCAAACTCCATCGTGGGTCTGAGGGAGATAACTTTTCCTATGGAAATATTGATGTTCTGGGAGGTCCGGGGTTTTACAGAAATCTTGGAACTGGTTTGTTGGGAAAGAGGTTAAGGGTTTATTTATGTATTTAATAGTAGGTGAATCACCAATGTAGTATGGTAGCAACAGGAAGAAAATGAGCATAGTACTCGGAGCTTTGCTCAGAGAAGAGCAAGACTTCACCTACCCATAGCCCTCCACAGGCTGATTTGGGAGACTCCTGCAAATTATTTAACATTTCTAGGGATTTATTGTAAGATTTCACAGGAACCATTTTACATCCACCAAAGGAAAATGAGCTATAAAAAAGTCTAGTGTAGGGAGACTGTTTCCCAATAATTTTCAAAATTAATTTTGTTCTGAGCCTTTGAAAATGGAACAGTTGGTTGCCTATGGTCATCTGAAGATTGACTGTATCCCTTCAGAGTATAGAGACACCTCCTGATTTTTCATACAAAGAACTATATCACTCATGATTCTGCTTGTCTCTGTGATCCTAATTTTGAAAGGACATTTAATGTTGCTCCGGAAGAACTTCTACACTCTACAGAGGATGGCTACCAGCACAAAATTATTATGAATTTAAGTAACTTTTTTTGATGATTTCTAGCAAAGATGAATTAGGACCTTATCAAAAACATACAAAATTAATGATAGTTTTTCATTGTTTTACATGGCCTTCTGAAGAGAGTTATCCTGTTGCCACTAATGGAAAAAAAATTACATTATCATCTCCATGTTTCTCACTCTGTCAGAGCTTTTCTTTGCTATTTTGGGGGTGTTGGGCTGTGTGTTAATGAGTCCTGATTAGTGTCCGTAGCCCATATGCCTTTCCTCTTAGCCTGTTCCCAAACACTTCTTATAATCACTTTTTCCTTATTAATCTGGTGGGAAACTTGACTATTAAGCAAAAGTTGGGAGGAGAGCAACTTCTCAGAGGTGCTAGCCTTTGTGTGTTATTGCTCATGTTGTCAATCCACCATTATTTCCCCCTGCAGTCTAAATTTGTCTCTTATAATTGCTGTCACGTGGACCTGGAGTAGGAGTGATCTTATGTGGCTGTGATGCCAGCCACAGATTTTGTGACAATGCTGAATCTTTATTCTTTTAGACATATCTAACCTTTTTAATAAGCATTTTAATAGTGCATTTTGAATGCGCCAATTGGTTTTCAATATGACAACTTATAATATTTCAGAAGTCTTCAACAAATGCTGCTTAAGATCGTACTACTTTCTAGTGTCAGCTGCTGTTAGCAGTGCTAACAGTACAGTGCTCTAATATATTTTGTCAGAATGTTTCTTAAAATATTAAACATTACTTAAGGCTCAGATCAAATAGAGGGCTTATGAGAATTACAATAAAAGACTTGAAGTTCCTTTTCCCAAACCTTTTTCTAGTTTCATTCCACACTAAGAATTTCAAATGCATTGGCATCCAAACCTCCACAGCTAAATCCCCCATCACCAGGTTACAACACAGCCAGTCCACTTCTGGTTTGCTGTCCTTCTAACTCCAAGATTATTGTGTTATTTTCTAAAGAGAAACTGGGATAGATGAAGAGTGGCATATTAAAATACCTTCCTCCATGATCTATTTTGCTATCCAGAGCACTCTATTAATCCCAAATTTATTATGCATATTTTGGTGGGATTTTGCAGCTAAATTCATAAAATTGAGTTCCAAGGTGCCTATATCTCCTTAGGAAAACCTGGCTGTAAATGCAAAGCAATTGACCCTGAGGATTTAACATCCTGTCAGGTCACATTAAACCTCCAATGGGCAGGACTCACAGTGTAGGGCACATTCATATGAAAAATTCTGGATGCCTTTGTGTGTCCTAGCAGGTAGCTGCGGAAGATGTGAGTATCCATAATGGCTGGGGGGGAAAATTATTTCAGCCTATAAACTGCATTGTGTCTAGGGATAGTGAATTAGATGATGGATCAGATTCTTAGGTTCAGCCACTTAAATGGATATATTCCACAATTCCCCATAGCAGATCAGTGATTCATGACCCTGTGAGCTTACTGTGCAATTTTTTTCTAAAAGATAATGTGTAAAAGTTTATGTTGTCCTGGTAACCACAATAATTTCTGAACATTTCAAAACATCTAATTAGTATATAAAACAAATAGATGTTCAGTAATGGGGTTTTTTTGGCAAAGACTGTAGTCATGTCATCTTACAGCTTACCTAAACAATCCTTTTCCTGCATCCCTCCCTTCATGCATAATACAGGCAATATTTCTAGTTCATGTAAGCTGTAATTTCCTGGCGCACATAACGACAGTACACCGTAAAAATCAGTTGAGCCTGATGCCTTCTTTTTGTAAATTAATCAGTTATAATACACTCTCACAAATCTATCAGAGCAGCAGACCTGGAGGCAGGATTCTTGACTGTGGTTTTACCATTTATGAACACTTTAACTTCGGTTGACTTCATTTTATACCAATAATACAGTAAAAGAGTCTTACATACATTTTTTTCCCTATAAATATTTTTTTAAATGCCAGCAAGTTCATGCTTAGTTAGGGATCTTAAAAAAAATCATAATGTCAGAATTTCTTATTCAAAATATTATAGTATACAGTGGTAAGAACTGCTTTTAGTGTTGATATGAGTTCTGAAAAAAATACAGTTTTGAAGTTCTTTACATTTGTATACAGTGTTTGGTGTATAAGATGATTTATAGTGTACACAACAGGCAGAGAAGGCTTATTTCAGTGCTACTTTAGTTATGACCTAAATCTAATAATATCTCCCATCCTAGCCTTATTGTTGTTCTCACAATAGTTGACACTGGTGTATGGCTGCAGCTCCCTGCTGTGAGGAATTCAAAACTTTGTGTAGTCTTATTTTGTTACAACTTATCTCCATTATATTCTCTGAGATGACTTGTGCATTGATCTTTTTTCGTCACACATTTTCTTCTTATAATATTATGCTCCAGGATGAGCCATCAACTACAAACTTGAAATCTTTGGGCCTAAACACATAAGCCACTGCTGCGTGAACAAAGATTCAGCTGGTACCTCAACCATCAAACCCTAAGAGGGCCGACCGACAGGGACATAACAACCATGAGTACGGCTACCTTTTTTATTCTGCTGTCACTCAAATACAGAGAGAAGGGATTTCATCTAATCTCATTCCTATATTGCTTTATGTATTTCAGTATAGATGTAACATCATTGTTAAAATTTTAGTCATTCCCTTATTGCTAATGGAAAAGTTGAGTTCAAACCGTCAGATAAACACAGATTTATTTTATACTCAGTCTTCAGCTGCTGCAAAATTGCAGTAAATTATGGCAATTTATAGCTTGTGAGGATCTCTTCCCTCTCATGTGTGTGAAGACCAGGTTACTTTTCTGGAATTTCTCTAAGATATAGATACTTATCTGGGATTAAAAAAATAATAAATTTAAAAACCACCAACAAAACAAAAAAACATTCCCATGAGAATGTTTGTTTGTGAGATTATGTGAAGATGAGGATATGCAAATAACTTTGATCTTCCAAAACAAAAGGCTTGGAGTTATTTACATAAAGTAAAATAAATTAAAGTGAGTTTAAAGCTCATTAAAATCTTATCATACCTGTTACAATAACTCAGAGCAAAAAAATCACAAGTGTTCCCCAAAGTAGATGCTTTTTCTGTGATATTTAAATGAATGGGTGGTACATTTTGGCCATGAGCAACATCAAAGTGTGCTATTCATCTTCTGGGATTAATGCTCTTGTATTGCTGAAGTTAATCATCATGCAATCATATGAAGAAAGATAAGTTAGTTTTTACAGAGGAAGAAGGAAATCCCTGGTGTTGCTGCTCATGTCTGAAGTAAAATAAAATCTCCCTGAGAAACAGAAGAAATCTTTTTAAATTTATGTCTCATGGGAAAGTCTGTGCACATAACCCAAGACAATTTCATAGCACCTTTGGTGGAGGATGAAGAATTAAAAATGCTCTAAGTCACACTCATTAGATTTCTTCAGTACAAACTTTCAGTGCAGTATTACTAATAGAAGAGGAAATCTACAACTAATAATGAGAAAGTGAGTCTCTAGCAGCTTTGGTTTCCCATGATATTTGAATTATTCATTAGAAATTATTACAGAGTAGCCTAGATGAAAAAAAAAACCAAAACAAAAAAACCCTAAGTCACCCAAACCCTAAAATCTCCAACATCAACAACAAAAACCTTTTGTTATTTCTTCATAAGGGGGCAGTGGCAGTGAGAATCCACCAACCACTAAGATGATTTTCCATTCAGAGGTAATTCATTCATCTGATAAAAGGAATCTCCTTTCTTATTTTGTACATAAATTAAATGTCCTGGTGTTACAGAATTAAAAGGAAGTATATTAGACTGCATGAATTATTTGCAGTGAACTGTGATGATAGAGAAAGGCAGAAGACACAATGAATAGAAATGCTATTAATTCCTTTTCAGACTAACATGTAGAAAGATGTATATAACAGTAAATGAAAATACAAAGGCTATTGTAAATCATGCTAAAAGTCTGCAATCTGTTATTCACAATGCAGGCTTCGCCCTTCCTGTCTTTATCTCATCGCCATAAATTGGACATTATGATTGCACCATGGCAATGTTTAACCTCTGAGAAACAATTTTTTCAAGGCTTTGCAAAGTTTCCACTTGGCCATAGTGTTTGCTTAATTGTCCATTCCCAGTCCCCAAACTCTTCATTAAGGTCCTGTCACCATTTGATGCCAGCAGTGGAGGCATCCCCCAGCTCAAGATGGCCTCAGTAGGACTGTCCCCAGCCCTCCAAAAATGCTTCCTCACCCCACTCTCCCTGAGCTCAGCTGTCCTGGGGCTCACTCAGCTCTGCTCCTGACATCCTGCCTTCAGATGTCGCCTGGGCATCCTCTCTAACCACTGAGCCATGTCCACCTTGGCAGTCCTGTGCTATCCTTCATTTCTGCATCAATTTCTCATACCTCAGTGGGGAAGATCAATGGGATATGGGACCTGAGCCAGCCCTTATAGGGAAACTACTTCTCATGCCCAGGGAGGTATGACAATAGATCTTTTCCCTTCTTTTGCTCTCACCAAACTGGAATCTATCTCCAAGTAGTTCCAGCAACTCCAGAAATTTCTATATTGAACTTTTCTGGTATGAAGTTTGAACCTACAAGTCCTTTATATAGTCATACATCTCTCTGCTCACCAAAAGATGATGATAGAGAACTTTTGACCCGGTATTTTCAAATGGTAAATTCTAGATTATAGACACAGTTGTTCCTTTCTTTACTGTTCTGTATGTCTGAGTTCAGTGCTGAATAGAATAAAATGGAATAGAATAGAATAGAATAGAACAGAACAGAACAGAACAGAACATTTTAGCTGGGTGGGACCTACAGTGGTCATCTAATCCAACTGCCTGAACAGTTCAGGGCTAACCAAAAGTTAAACTGTGTTATTAAGGGCAATGTACGAATGCCTCTCAAACACTGACAAGCTGGGGGCATTGACCACCTCTCTAGGAAGCCTGTTCCAGTGTTTCACCACTCTTTCAGTAAAGAGAGGGTGGTCAAACACTGAATGAAATACAGAAATAGAAATAGAATAGAAACAGAACAAAAAGTGGTCTCAAATAAATATGGTTTATAATTTAAAGACTTTGGTGTCTCTTTTATCTTGGAGAAAAAAACAGCTGAATATGCATTGGTTTGGGTCTTGAATAGCAAACTAGTGATAAGCATGGATCCTAAGAACAAAGATTGGCTATTCCTGAGATGGTTATAAGACACAAAGTAGATAACGCTAGATGAGAGAGCTCAAGGAAACACCGATGAACAATGGTATAGACATACCAGTCTCCAGACGTTGTTTTCTAGATGCATTTACGTTATATGCAAAAGCACATTCTTCACAGGCTGTATTTCATTTCAGTACAACATGTCCATTGTTGCAGTGCTGTGTATTACTAATTTTCAGAAGAAATAGGAGTAATAACATTCATAAATAGGATAGAGGGGGGGAAAAGTAAAAATTAGGCCATCAATACTTGTACATACAAGATTATTAATGGTGAGTTAAGAAGATGGAGGAGCTTCAGAAAGATTTAATGAAGGCCAGTGTGCGAAAAAACTCTGATGCAATCCATAACACAAGAGGAAGCCAGAGACCGCAGAGGGGTAAGAGAATAAAAGCATAACATTAGAAAGAGTGAGTAAATACCATGTGAGTAAAAATCAGGAAGCCAAAGGAATCCAGCCCACTGTAGAGCTTGATCTTGCACAGTTAGAGCCAACTAGACCTAAATCAGGTTTTTGCTTTGCTTACATTGCTGACAGATTTTCTCATTTCAGTGAAAATATGTTTTGGGCTTATGATTATTTGATGTATGTCAGATTTGCATACTTAAGCAAAATGGATTTTATGACATCATTTGCATTTTGAGGGTATTCTGGAAAGTCTCCTAAAGGATTGGCATAGCTGACTGAAAGGCAGAATATTCATGCTGTGAAGAATGTCAGCATTCAAATAGAAAAAGGTTGGATTTTCCAAATCAGAATGAAAAATAGAAGTTTCCACGTTGCAAAGTTTTTTCCCCCACACTCCATTCTCCCCAGCTTTCTTTTCTTTTCGGGGTCTGAATGAGCCGGGTGCTGGAGGTATTCTGCTGCCACAGCTTAAAAAGTATGTTAGCTGGAAGAAAATTCTCCTCTGCCCTGTCTCCCTGTTGGATAAGTATAGCTTTGTTTACTGGCTTTCTCATTTCCCCGCAGCTAAGGTTTCGGTCGTGTATTTCTCCAGGGCCATTTGCATTTTGAAAGGGAAAGGGTCCCTCTGTGTCTTCAAACATCTTCACCCAAGGAACAAGAATTCCAAAATCACTTCAAAAAGTAGAGCTGAGGTCCTTCAGTCACTTGTCACTTAGACCAATTTGAAAATATTTCCTTAATCAAATTTACACACTGATTAGCCAGTTTTCTTTCCACCAAGGAGACCGTGACATTCTGTCCTGACAAAAGCAGCAGAGCCATTTCTGTGAGATGGACTTTGTCTTGCAGGACTTCATCAGAGTTTGAGCCATGAGCAGCATTTTGTGCAGGTAGTGAAATGGCCTTTGTCTTACAAGACGCTCTGCAATGCAGGAATAGGTTGGGGTTTTTTTCATCTTGCAGAACGCTATTACAGTAGATCAGTGTGTTTTGCAAGGTGTACAGAAATTTTCCATTTCTATAATATTCAGAAACCCGAGCTTTAAGCTACAGAAACAGAAAATCAGACTCAGGTCCAACAACCATCTCTGGTTTTGCTGTTCCTCAATAAATACTCTAGACCAGGTGCATAGCACTTCCCAGTGTTTTAAACAATTCATCTCAGACTTCCAATAGGTTAAATGCACAAAACTAGTTAAAATCAAGCCTTGGGTGTTAAACTTCCAATGTATTCCTCTTTTGCTTCACACACAATAGCACTTAAGATCTAGGTTTTAAACTTCTACCTAACTTTTCTTAAATATTGTTGGGAAGAAGTCTGGATGCAAACAAGGGCATAAGAATAACAAGTGACCAGCCACTGAGTGTTTTGGAAACTGGCTAGATGATGAAAAAACTTAACAAGGAAAACTTGTTTTCAATTGAATGTCTCTAAACCCATCCTGAGATAAAGAAATGTAAATACAACCGGTTACAGAAAAAGCATGATAACATTACCATAATTTGGAAGTCAAGTTTTTCAGTAAAAAGGGAAAGCAAATAGGATGTAATCAGAAGAGGCTAGACAAAGAGAGACTGTTACAACCTCATCAGACCCCCCCAGTCGATGTGCCGATTATGCCTTGGACACTTATCGTTGGCTCTCATATTCTGAATCTGTAATAGGTATCTGTACTAGCATTTTAAATAATTTTTTTTCAACTATTAGAATATAAAGAAATTGAGATTTCTGCAAGCACATGGGTGTTTGACCAGTGTCCATAACTATTTCTATTACTCTTCCTTCCTGACACTTGTATTAAACTTCTATTTAGACTCTTTTAGCCTGACTTTTTTTTTTCTTCCTTTCTGCAGGAAGAAAACAACTTAGATTTACAATGTAGTGTTTCATTACATGACTTTAAAGAAAAATAAATTACAGAAGTGTCATATCATATAACAACATAATAAACCATTGGTAAATTATTGAGTGCTGGGTAATAGTTTTTTATCATTCTTTATTAAGTATTAATTGTCTAGTCTAATGCATGTTGCTGGGAGGTGGGACTGTCAGAGATTTTGTATTTTGTTCTTTGTTTTATAATGGTGCTTCATGTACTAAGAACTTCTCTGTGACCGAGATTTTAGGGTCTGCCAGCCATGCAGCTGCTGCTCTTCTGCAACTGTATCTTGTCACAGCCTCCCTACATAATAATGTGTTTCTGAAAGCTATAAATAAGTGATGAAGAAGGCAATGGTCAGGATCTATGCCCTTTTGAACCCAAGTTAGAGCACTTAACAGAGACTCCTGATATACTGCTTCTTCTTCTGTACTTCCAATGATGTTAAAGCACTCTAGATTATGTCACACATTCACTCTCCTCCCCACAACCCCCTTCCCCTCTCCGTCCTCCCCCGCTGCTTGGCTCATGATCTAATGCAACATAATTCAGTGTGAACTAGCATAGCATGTCAAAAAACCCAAAGAGAGAGTTTTCTTCAGATCAGATATTTGTTATCAATTTGAGCAAAGAAACCAGTTCCAAATGTAGACGCTGGATTGCTGACAAAGAATCCTCATTTATCATGCCAAAGCTATTTTATTTTCACACGTGGTGAATAATGAGAATGTAAATTGGCCCTTGGTGGTAAGGGTTTTTTATTTCACATGGAAGCATCAATACTACTCTAATCCTGCTTAATTAGGACCAATTTACCATGCACAGGATAAAAAATATTGTAAACATCTATTTACCAGTTAGCATACTTCTTGGCCAGGCACTGAACAGATAAGCTGCCATTATGAAATAAAAAAGCTGTATGCATACAAATGATATTGTATTAAGTATCATCTAGTCATATTATACCAAATGAAGATGTACAGAAATTCAGATTTTAAAGATCTCTTTTCAGGTCATGTGTAATTCATGAGTCTTTTTTTTTTTTTAATGAATTGTCTCAGAACCATATCGTATTTTTTTACAGCTAAGAGTCCAACTCTGATACGTCTTTTAAAAATGTCATGCTTGTGTGATGTTAAAGAGGAAATTATTTGATGTCTTAGTGAGAAAATATTTATTGATCACCATTAATTATTTTGCTTAAGTTGTCTACTTATTTTTCCATGCATAAACTACTTGGTTAATTTGGTGATTGGCATCATATAGTCCATTATGACTGAAAATAATTAAAGAACTTGGAAACTTTCAACAAATTCTTATAATGTAGAAAAATGAAAAATGTGAAACAGTTTAGATGAAGCAGTAAAACAATAATTTATTTACATTATGATTACAACCAAGATAATTAAATATTGCTTGGTTTTAATCCATTTTTCATCAGAGTTAATCATATGAAGTTTCTCCAGATGACTAAAAACCTTATTGTCTGCAGAACTTGAAGAAAATTCTCCCAAAAGGTCTATCATTAACAAGGCATTACAAAACTGATAATATGAAATTTTGACCTTCTTCAATCTCCCTTCCATCAACACAGACCACTTACACATTTCTTTGGAAACTTGTAGATGGGCCATATTTAGAGAAATGCAGTGATTAGATGTCATTTCAGTGATTTGTAATGGTTATCACATGTATTAGTGAAAGAGCATCCCAAAAGCCAGATGTATTCTAGATGATTTCAGTAACTTTTATGATTATGATTACTATTATTATTTTAAGGTTATGATTTTCTTGGCACATTTCTTAAGTTGGCAGCAGTTGGTACCAATCATTTAATTTCAAAATATCCACTCAAATTCTGGTATTGTGCACTTCATTCAGGGACCAGACATTGGTTCTACCAGAAAAATACTTATTGTTAAAAAAGATTGTGCCTGTAGGAGGAGGTTTATTGCTAAAGGATTTCTCTGCAAGCCCACCTAGGACAGGCTGCAGCTAGGACTGAATAGTACTTAAATCCACAGTAGTCATAGGAGGGCATGAAGCTCCTCTCTGCTCCCAGATTTTCTACTAATAAGCACAGACGTACAGCAAGCGACTCGAGAGCAGGCCAGCACTTGGCCAGCCAGAAAGCTGTAGTGCCCTAGGTGAGCAGGCCAGTAAGAAGGCAACAGGGAATGAAGAATATTAGTGAGGGAATATTTCTCACATCACTGTCCCAGCTAGTTGCTATGGTTGGCATCACCTGAACACTAAGTGCAGTTAAGCAGCTGTTGCTGTAGCAACAGGGCAAGCCAACAGCCCAGGAGAAATAGGGACAAGGGAAGGCAAGTTTTAGGAGGGATCTTGATTTAGGAGCCAAGGACCACAACTTGAATGTTTCTTAATTGGGATGCTCTTCACATGTAGCAAACTCACTCCCAAAACCCTTACCCTTGATGAGCCAGAAGCATGTCTTCCCTTAGGCAAACCTGTCCTGAGGCCATGTGAGAGGGCAACATTCACCACGCATTGTGGTATCCCATGAGCTATCTCTATACCAGTACCAAAAATGCACTCTGAGCTGATGTCTGCAGATGACTCCAGTTAATATGGAAAGCTCATGTGCATGTCCATACAATGATTTTATTCTTTTGGTCCTTGGACTGTGCAAACCCCAAAAGGGGGCCAGGGAGGGAGTTACAGTTGGCCCGAGGTACAGCTTGTGCCAGGACTGTGCTGTCACTTAATGGCAGAGGGGATGGAGTCCCTGTGCCCAGGAACATTCCTCAACTCTGCTGAGGGAATTGGGGTAGATGTAGGCTATGACATATTTAGTCTGCAGTGCCCTTCCAGAAGGACCGTGCTGACTATGTTTTGGGAATTGGCAGTAAGATATTTTAGGCAAACTGTTTTGATTATGTGACTGTATGAAGCACATGCACGTTTTGAATAGGTGTCTTGCTTTAAATACCACTTACTTTACACTGAGTGACTACACTGAGTGACTTTAGTGAATGCTCTTCCTTGTGAAAGACTGTAGTAAAGCAAAGGATTAGCAAGAAATAAACTTTCTTCTAATTAGATTTCTATGCTACATTACTCATCCCAGTAACTGAGTGCTACAATATGACTGGAATCAAACAGGAAATTTTTCTTCATTCCTTTCTGCTGAGAGAAACAATAGATTTTTTTGTTTTATTTTTAAACCAGCTCTTGGATTTCACTTAGTTGCATTTGATTTTATTTAATGATCTCTTTAATATATACATTTATGAATAAATTTTATACACTTCTCTTTTATTGGCACAAACTCAGACTTTTGTCTTGAATTATTCTGAAACTCACTGTCAGAACTCGGAACCTACCTGGCTTCAGTGAAATCTGTGCTGGACTGCCAAGTTACATTCCTGTCCACCACCCATTTGTCCCATTTGTTGCGTCTATTAAAAAAGAAATTGGCTTCTTTCAGCAAGTGCTTTCTCTTTTTCTTTTTAACTTTAGAGCATTTTTCAGGATGGAAGAGACCTAAAAGTGTTCTCATTTGGTTGCTGAAGACAGCTGAGAAATCAGTTCATCTAGTACTGGAAAAGGCATTGTTTGATTTACTGATGCAGGCATGACATAATTGTGTGAGCAAAGCAAGCAGGAATTGGCCAGGCACTTTTCTTTTATGGCATCTCTCTATCATAGCACTCAATGCATTTCACAAAGTTATTAAGTATACAGAAGATGAAAGGGAAATGCCTCCAGTCTGGCTTAGAGTATATCTAAAAAGTAATGTATATATATCTACTAACACACAAACAATATTTTAAATTTCCTAGGCTTGATTCACCCGGCTTCAATGGTTCAGAATGTCTCCTTCAGTAACTCACAACTAATGCATTTTTTATTTGTTTTAGTGCTCTGTGACGCTCGCTCAAATAAATACCCAATCACTTTAACAGTCTCCTAACTGTGAGTGGTTACTGCAAGAGCTATTATTTTATAATCTCTAATTCCCAACTTTCAAATACCTTGAAGATACTGAACTGAGAGAGAAGTGAATTGTATTGAATAGTAAAAGACAGATGGGTCCGGTAGGCAAACCTAAGAATTGGTAGCTCTAGGCGCCTTTCATCAAAGAGAGACTGTCATTGGAACAATTTAGCCGCCTGTTTTAACACTTGGCTTGAAGTCTATGGGGTCTTAGGCACACTTGTATCCAGTATTGCTAATGAGGTACTTACTGCTTTTTTACCTGGGGCTTTGTTTTCTAAAAGATATGCCTCTACTGTTTCCCTTGCAGAGTAACAAAAGAATTGATATTGGCAGCAATTAGGAGGTTTGAATACCATTTACATTTTTATATCTTTCAGGTCAGTGAGACACTGGCACAAGACAGTTTAAATACTCCTTTGATTCATGGTTTTAAAGGCGTATTAACTTCAATCAGAAAATAGATGACACCTGAATTCAGATCTAGCTTCTGGTCTCATAATGAAATTCTGTGTCCAATCTTCTGTTAGTTTAGACTAAAAACTCTTGTGTGTGGAGACTTTATCCTTTCCATGTGTCTTTTGTGCAGCTCTGACCACATGAGTTATATGATGGGAGGAAGCCAATACCCACTAATAAATACACAGGCTGCATGTAGGTGCCTTGCAGCCTGGATAATTCATTCACCCCTCCCTCCACACATCCAGAGGACAGGCACCAGGCTAAAACAATACTATGGGATCCTCTAAACCATGGAAACCTAGGAGCTTCAAGGACAGAGCTTCAAATTCAGACTCAGGATGAACAGGGAACAGGACCCAAGCACATACACAAACTGCTATTGCAGGATCTGTCACTTAATTGTTCTCAGTTGTCACTGCAGGCAGACATGATGGGCTAGAAACAGATTCTGCAACCCCCTTCCAATAATATATATTACATAGGCAGAGAACTTTTCAGAGGTCAAGACCCAAACTCCACTGGCATCTTTTTAAAGGCATGCACTGAGTTCATTGGCCCCTGAAACAGGATGAGTATGTGGAATAAGCACGTACAAAATGGCTGTTGAATCAGATTCTGGTTACGAGGCAAAAGCTGATCACAAAGCTTAGTTCTGGCCTGCTTTCCAAACACATACACAGAACTGGCCTTCAGGCTTGTTAGGGCTTCCCAGAGAGGGCTAAGGAACAGGCTTCTCCTCCCTGCCACTGCCACACCAGGGCCTGCAGATTAATGCTAATGGGACAAAAGCAAGAGGTGAGGATGAAGGGGAGACAAGAGGGCATTTTAACTTTGCCACGGCGCTGCTGCCAACTGCAATTGCTCTGCACTAGTTATGTGCCATGGTTTAACCCGGCTGGCAACTGAGCAACACACAGCCGCTCGCTCACTCCCCCACCTCCCTCAGTTGGATGGGGGAGAGAATTGGAGAAAAGAAAAAAAAGTAAGACCCGTGGGTTGAGATAGAGACAGTTTAATAAGAAAGAAGAATAACAATAGTGATAATAATAATGGTAAGAGAATATACAGAATATATAAAACAAGTGATGCACAATGCAATTGCTCACCACCTGCTAGCTGATGCCCAGCCCATCCCGAGCAGTGATCACTCCCCCCGAGCCGCGATCACACAGCCTGAGCTGTGATCACTCTGCCCGCGACCGACCGACTAACTCCCCGCCCCGAGCATGACGTTATATGGTATGGAATAGCTCTTTGGTCAGTTTGGATTAGCTGTCCTAGCTGTGCTGTACTCCCAGCTTGTTATGCACCTGGCCGAGCAGGAGAAGCTCAAAAAGTCCTTGAGTAGTCTGAGCACTACTTGGCAACAACTAAAAACATCAGTGTGTTATCAACATTCTTCTGGTACTAAATCCAAAAGACAGCACTATGCTAGCTTCTATGAAGAAAATTAACTCTATCCCAGCCGAAACCACTACACAAGTTTTGATCCTTGGAATATTGCACTGTTTTCTTGCTCCTAAGATTATCGTGCATAACAATAATGGAAAGCAGTAAAGAATATCCAATAAGTTCAGAAATCTTATTAGAACAGCAAGAAAAAAGTAGTTCTGTGAATGTCTTTATCCCACAAAGACAACCTGTCCTGCTATTCAGGTTACTCCATGTAAGTCTACAAATGAAGAGCTATTCAGACACAGGAAGCAGAAACAGCAACCAAAAAACGTTCTGAGACATCTATAAGTTGCTGTTTGGCATTTTATTTGTTTATTTTTTTGTTTTGCTAGTGTTTCATTTTTCCTGAATAAAATGGGGGATTCACACAGCAGATGTGGGAGGCAGCAGAAGAATTCAACGATCATCTGGTATGCTGCAATGTTGTAACCTCAAATAATACATAAAGCTTACAATAAACTCATTTATTTTGGGGGTTGGACTAGATGACCTCTAGGGGTCCCTTCCAACCCAAAACATTCTATGATTCTATGATTATTTTTAGACAATTACTTTAGTCCAGGGTGTTTTATTCATATTTAAGGCAAAAAGCACAGATTTATATAAATTATCATTCCAGTTTTATTGCTGTATTTATAGATATGTTATAAAATGGCTGAACTGTTTGAATGGTGGAGGTGAATAGCACATGGGTATACATACAATACATAATAACAGCATAGAGTTTTATATAGGTTTGTTTAGTTTTATATTTATAATACATATACACCACAATTTTATGTAGTAATAGATACTTACGTGCATATAGCTAAGGGTAAAATCTTTCCATTCCTGTTTTAATATAAACCACTCTTTCATACATACTAAAAGAAAGGTAGTCAAATTCACTTCAAAGCTCATTTATACACAGGCCTTGAGAGCAGCCCTAAATGACAGAATGGTTAAACCTAGATGCCTGCCGGTTCTTTATCTTTTTTATCACTAGCATTGTTGTCTTCCCAGTGAAGATACAAAAGGAAGAAATGTACTATAAATAAGATGTGAAGTTAGACATACAATCACTTCCCTATACATACTCCAGCCTGACCTTGAATAACTCAAGATTGGTCTCTCCAAATATTACATAGACGTAATATTTCTCTATCCACCAAAGGGATTTAAGAAGCTGATATTATTAAGGACATGGTTATAAATCTCTTCTTGCTGACTATTCACACGCAGAAAAATTTCAAGCGTTCTCTGTGTCCATCAGGATGTATGATCATACAGCGGGATCATAACACTTATAGCTAACAGCTTTTGAGGCTTAAAATGGAACGGAGCATTCACGTTCATAGCCCTGGCCCTGCTCATTGCTCTCACAAGATATTGGTCTTATTAATAGCAAACAGGATGTGTGCCTGGAAACCATAATTTAGGAGAAATGCAGATTTCCCTTTTTGTAAATAATGAACTGGATTATTGGTAAAAGAAGCTTCTAGATGAAGCATGTCCTCCATCAGGTAGAAGACTGGGAATTCATTTGGCAAAACAGAGCAAAATATGAGGTCCTAATGCAAGGCTGAGAACAGGAGAAACTGGCTGGGAAGCTGAGGAAGTATAAAGGAAGGGAAATCAAGAGAGAGACTTGTAAAAAGCACAAGCAGAGAGAAACGAAGCAGAAAGGAGCACTAACAAAGCTGCAGGCATGGAGCAGTTGGGCAAAGCTGAAAAGCAATAGGAAGCATCTCGCACTTGCTGGGGAGAACAAGAGGAAAACTTGATAGGAGTTAACGTGGGGCCTAACTGAGTAGAGAAGGTTTCAACAAGGTACCTAAATACGGTGCATCTTGGTATGTGTCAAGGTAGATGACTAGACACAAAGATAAAAACACCAGGGATTTGGGCATGGATGTTAAGTGTTTGAGCTGAGGAACAAGGGAGAAGGAACAGGTTATTTCTGGGATCTGCACAGAGGAAATTAAGTCAAACTGGTTGAAAAACTTTGCAGACAAGGTATTCAAGCATGAAGTTAACAGTGTGGACTTGGTCAGCTCAAGAAATGTGCCTAAGGTTCACAACTGTAACTTTCTGTATTTTCCTGAGTTACATTTTTGAACCATTTCTGAACTTCTGAATGGAACATTTAGAACACAATTTTATCTTTGCAGAGAAAAATTTACACTTTCAGTCTCTATTCTGAATATGAAAAATATTTTCTATTGAACATTTACTTTCTCCTTTGAAGTCTAACTTCAACTCAAAACACATCTGTTTCAAAGATAAATCAAAGATGCAGCAGCAGCTTGTGTTCAAATGAAAACACATGTATACATTTTTTTTTTTTAGCCCAGACGTGAGGATCTTTAGGGTTTTAAGGCCTCAGTATTTAAAATAACTTCAAGACTGCGATATCTACAGGCAAACCTTATGGTGTTTTGGTTCTCTGTGCTTTTTTCTTTTCTTTTTTTTTTTTACCTAGTCTTTTTAGCTCAGCAGTAGGCATACTTATTTCAGAAAACCTCCTCTAACTAACTGGATTTTTAAAGGAGATAAAGACTTTGGAAAAGCCAAGTCTGATGATTAAACTTGAGTGGTCACTAGTAGTGAGGCAAGTCATGGTGTGCATGGAGTGTTGCCTAAAGCCTGATGATAAGATCAAAGCTGTGGAATACCTGTGTGGAGGTTTCAAGGGACTAAAATTGGAAAGGTTTATGACCTTAACGCTGAGGGTGTCCAGGTCAAGAAATGTAGTTAAAGATACTGATTTCTAGCCCCAAAAGGTAATTTTTGATAACCTAGTTGGGGAAGGAAGGACTCAGCATGTGGTAATGAGGAACAATACCTCAGGAAGTACAGGATTAAAGAATAGTGTTGAAGGGCAGTGGAGGAGCTGAACTGGGAAAAAGCATGAATGGCATTACCCCCACAAGCACTGCAGCTCACACACTGTCATGTGCTGTTGGCAAGCTGGAAGCTATCAAGTCTTGTCTTTTCAGATGAGTTTCTCAATGATGCTGTGATTTCTTTCCAGAAGAAATTTGAGGTTACCATAATTTAGGATTTCAACTTGCAATCTTGAGTACTGTTTACTTATTTGACTCTAAATTATGTTAAAAAAAAATAATTATCTTGTTTCCACTACACTTGCAACTCCTTGGCACAGCAATGACTCAAAGAAAGATCACTAAAATATTAAATGCACTGAAGTACATACTGGATGCAGTGAAATCTTTTGGTGCTATGTTATAGGTCATCAGACTACTATTATTTGAGAATGTAACAATTAACTTGGCATACAGCAGACCTCTGCAGAGTAGTGCCGTAGTTTAACCCCAACTGTCAACTAAGCATAACACAGCCACTTGCTGACCCCACCTCACCTGTGGGATGGTGGGGAGAACCAGAAGGAAGAATAAAAGTGAGAAAGAAACTCGTGGCTTGAGATTAAAACAGTTTAATAGTTAAAAAGACACCATAATGACAATTTTTTTTTAATTGTAAGGAAAAGAGGAAAAAAATAAAAAAGAGAGAGGAAAATAAAACCCAAGAAAGAACATCCCCACCAACATCCCCCCCAGTTTTATTGTTGAGCATGACGTCATACAGTATGCAATATCCCTTTGGTCAGCTGAGGTCAGCTGTCCCAGGTGTGTCCCCTCCCAACTTCATGTGCACCTCCAACCTACTTGCTGGCAGAGCAGCATAAGGAGTAGAAAAGGCCTTGAGGCTGTGTAAACACTGCTCAGCAATGACTAAAACATCAGTGTCTTATCAACACTATTTTCGGCACAAATCCAAAACATAGCCCCGTACAAGCTACTATGAAGAAACCTCACTCTATCCTAGCCAAAACCAGTACAAGCAGTCACTGTTAGAATAGAGCTGAAAACCTGGGAGGGGGAACATTGTTCGAATCCATTTTGAATTTCTTGTGAGCTCTTTGCTTGTAGTGATTATTCAAGCAAACACAGGCACAAAGAGCCAGTCGCAACTCGGTGAGTGTTAACCAAAGAGTGAAAAGCCTTCCACAGTGCGAGGGAGTCAGTTCTGTATTGATACAGTTTAAGTCCTAAAGGTCATCTCTGTGCTTTTCTTTTCAGACTGGAATTTAAACAGTGCATAAGATTTGTGTTGGTTTTCTTCACACAAGTGTATTCAACCACATAATGATTCATGTACACCAGTTCTAGCACTGGGCTGGTATAAATGACACTATTTATCTCACTTAATCAGGAAACCCACCTGTCCTAAATGTTCAGTTAAAACAGCTGGAGATTTTGAATACTTAGTACTTGATAAAGAATAGCTGTCAAACAAAATGGAGAGCATTTTTGCAGCAGTCAGCCAGTATTCTGTACTCATTATCAAATTCCAGGAAATGTTGGTCCATTCATAGAGATTTCTCAAAGAGAAAAAGCATCACAGTTTTCTGATAAGTGCATGAGAATATTTATCTAACAGCCCCAAGTTGCAAAGGGTGCACGTTTCTCTAGCTCATTTCATCCACCAATATTTCAGCACCATTGACCTACCTAAGCTTTTAACAACAAATTCACAGTATCTGGCATCCCATGAAATCAGTGGTAGCCCACTTTGACTCTGCCTATATCTGATTTCTTCCAGAGACAATTCAGAGTCTGAGAGTAACTTTCAGTTTAATGTTTGGTTTTGATACACATACAAGCTCAGTAGTTCAATCTTCCTTCTGCCTCCTGAAATTTCCCTGGTAACAAATATTTTCATTTCTGTCTGGGTTAAAAAGTACAGCCTGTATTCTTAGAAGTGGAAAGAGTACATGGATGCATCCTTAGTGAAGTGTTTGCTCTGGGAGTTTCAATTTAATAATTTAGTCAATTGGAACTCTCACTTTTGAAAATGTAAATAAGATCAGTCATTGGCACCTGAAATAAAGTCCTCGAGCCTTTCAGTGTTTTAAAGGAATCATCTTCTTTCAAGAAATTTGATTGAAATTCACGTTGCAATATGTGATTTCACAGCCCAAGTTATTTCAGTGAAAAGTAAAAGGATAATCTCCTTTTTTCTTTTTTTTTTTCCTCCTCTTGTTTCCACGCTCTTTTTTTGCCACCACTCTATCCACAGATTTCCATTGAAATAAATCATAAATCTCTCTTACAGCACTGTGAAGAGCAATATGACATAATTCATCACCCCTCTAAGTATTCAAATAAAACAGCTGGAGCATTTCCCTACTGAGCATTTGTTAAGGAAAAAAAAAAGTGTTGAGGTGGGAGGCTTGTGAACAAACTAAACTAGTCATAATTAATGCTTTTCAGAAATTATAAAAAATCAAGATTTTATCTGCTATTTGAAGCATTATTCAATCCAGATACTTTAAAACTGCAAGATGGCTCCAGAATACTGATAGCTTATTTTCACCCTGAAAATTATGTACTTTCAATTTTTTTCTTTTCACAGCAATATGTTTCTCCCCTCCCCTTCATCAAACCACAAACCTTCAAGCAAAAAAAGGGGTTATGTGGTGAACAATATATTAGGCAAGATGCACTAAAAATGATAAAATTTCAACTTAATTCAAGTAGCTAAAATTGAAAAAAAAATGCAAAAAAATATTCAGAGCAAAGTTCAAAGAGAAATTGACTCTCCGACCTGAATAGCTTATGGTTTGCTGAGGTATGGAAGATTGAATTTCCCCTTCTGCCTGAGAGAATTTGAACCATAATTTCCCATCTCCACCAAGAAATTCCTAAATATATCCAGTCCTACCCAGAGGTATAATAGAATTTTCCCTACTTCTTACTTATGTCCCTGTAGATGGCTTCATTTTCCACAAGTGGGAATTCACCTAAAGTTGATCAACTGTACCCTACTGGAAAAGTCATTGCTACTGAAGTGTGTATTACATATTCACTGGTCATCAAAGGGAGTGAGCTGGAATATGTACTTCACTGACGAATATTTTTCTGTGAAAAAAACCACCTCTTTTCTTAGTTTACTAAGTTTACTCTTTTCACATGATCCCTTTGTGTGTACTTCAGCTTGACAAGCTGATGGTCATCAGTAATGATACTCAAATTTCCTCAAGCAGCAAATTTATTCACTGGGTTTTTAAGCTGTGAAAAAACAAAATAAAAAGCAATACTGCATTGTGTCAGCACCCACTTATTGGACAGTACTGGTGAGAAATGCACATCCTGCTCTCAAGGAATAAAGAATCATAATGTCTCTGAAAATTAAGGTTAAACTAATAGTGTTCTGGAGCTTTTTCTTGTTCCCTCTTAGCTGCTTCAGATGTGAAGTTCCATGGCTCAGATAAAGCTCAGTCACCTTAGTTACTTCTAGGTCAATTTGTCATTATGCAGTCTTATCAAGAGAAAAATACTTCTGTAATATTTCTCGACCTAAGAGTGCTTACACAACATTCCCTAGCCAGATGAAATTCTTACTATGACATACAGCCACCCAGCCCAGAGCTAAAGGTGGCAGTGTTTAGCCCCTGGTCTTTACCCTAACCTTTAATAGCTATCTAGTAATTATTTTTTGCTGCAAGTACCCATTTCCTAATTCACTCTCTCCTTCACATTTCCTTCTGAGGGCCCCAGGGGAGTTCTATACCTATAATGCAGACAACTGTCCTATCTCCTCTCTAAATTTCAGGAAAACTGCTTGTTAAGCTGTGTCATTGTCTCTCTGTAACATCCTTGGTTCTTCTGGAAAATAGTAACTCTATCCTGGACATTTTATTACTCAGTTCTGAACTTGGATTAAAGAAGCTACTGACATAGAAAGCAACGCATCTGTATTTTATCTTTGTTTTCTGGTTTCAGCAAACCAAAGAGTGATTTCTTCATAGAAAAATGTCATCAGATATCATGTATATTCTGTAGCCTCTTCTCTGTACCTTTCCTCAAATATGTTTTACAATATTGAAATTAAATAATCAGTCCACATCACCTTGGGTGCCTGTGTCTGAATATTGCCTTCTCTCTGCATAAGCTCTCTTCGTGCAATCTTGCTGACTAAGTGGGTAGGAAATCCAGATCAGTAAGCCCAGAAATCAGACTAAGCAAAATGAATGAGGATGCTCTCTGGAAAGTGGTATATTCCAGCTGACCAAAGTCTGTGCAGACTTTCTACAACCCTTCCTGCCTCCAGACTGAAGATATTCATGAGCCCACTCTGTGGGAATGGTTTCCCCAGTAAAAGTCTGCCGTTTAATAGGCTTTTTCTCATTCTACAAGTATTTGGAAAACAAGCAGGGGGAATGCATTGTTACTAGATATAGTGGAGAAGTTACCAGCAAACTTGACTAAAAAAGTCTTAGTCAAGCTCTGAAGTGCATTTTACATTGAAGAAAAACTTGGGCAGAATTAACGTATAGTGAAAGCAGCCTTGGGAACCAGGGTATTGTAACTTCATTAAATACTCTGTGCCTGTCCAACAAAACCTGACACTGCCATGATCCAACAATAGCCATATGATTCAAAGATGTTTTTTCACTGGAAGTAAAAGTGGGCTTTAATTAGGGGAAATGACATTGTAATCTGGATTTATTTTATGTTTTGGCACCAGATCACATACTTTCAGCCTGCCAAAATTCCCCATCTATAGAAGAAGAATGATAATTCCTTTTGTTCTCTTCCACTCACCTACACCCCTATATAGACTATGAGGCCCCTGGGCTGCTTGAATACACAAAATTGAACATAACAGGTAATAATAATGGTGTTTACTCAAAGGATTGCATCAAGTGCTGGCTTTCTGTGGCTGCTTTGTAAAACATATTTAGCATAGAACAGTTTATCACACTGCATATCTCCACGCTATATTTTCAGCCTTCTTACCAAGGCAAATGCATTAAGGCTAGCAATGGCTGTGAATTCCTAAGTTGGATTATTCCTTTTCAGCAGCATAGTTTATGCTGTTCTCTAATAATCTGGGCTGACTGTCAAGAAAATACAGAGGCAGAGTAATAGCAACAGTCATGTCACTACAGCACTCAATAACTTGATTATCTATTCAGCTATCTTTCAAGCTTATTTCCTCTACTTTTATGCTCACCCTTTATCTTTTCCACCTAAAATTTGAGAAAGCTTGCGTTTTGCCTACCCCCACTGTGTTACTTCTTTATAAATAGAGCCCTATTTCCTTCTCCTAATGAGAATTTTAAGTCGGAATTTAGTAAGAAAAACACAGAGAGAAATTCTACTGACTGAGCCAGCTAAAATTAGTAGATATTACTGTGAGTACAGAAATATCTCTTTAGCAGAGTTTCTCTTAATGGCCAAGATTTTACACACTGTTTAAACCACTGTTCCATTTTGTAGTTCAATTAAGCAAAGGTTTGCACATCCTTACTCATATATGGGAGATCTGACTAATGCACTGTTCTGTTTGCAGCCTTTGTTGATAAAGCAATTGTGCAGGGTCCAGCAGTTTCAGAATGTAATAGCACGTTTTATCACTTGAACTAATCAGAACATATTTTCTCAGTATTGAAGTATTTGTTCATTGTGTTAAACATCATATCGATTACAAGATTGCACATCTCATGCAAAAGACTTTTAATACTTTGATCTTTTCAGACTCAAATGGCCTTACTCCTTGATTCCTTAGCTATGCTCTGCTGAATCTCATGCCAGTCCCCTCTCTCCATCTCACAGTTCAATTTAGGAGCTTTAGACGCCTCAATTATGATTTTTCTTTTTCCCCAAGACCAAACATTTAAATGAAAAGGACCTCTGAGAACTTGAACCTCTATAAAAACTAACCTTATTACTGTTCACACTGAACACTGCCACAATGACTGTATGAGCACACTTTTAGTTCCATTAGTCTATTCTGGTTTGTAGCTGAGCACAATCAGTAAGCCCCAGACAGGCTGCAATTCTTCCTGTTCCACAGACATGAGATACTGGACTGAGATGGTCTTGTCAACTGGAAAAAAATAAAAATCCCTAATATACTTTGACATGCTCAGGACAATATCTCAGCTTCCATAAAGTGCTTTGTACTGTGCAGACAGTTTGAGAAGTACTACTGTAACACTACCAGCTCTGGCTTTCAAGACATCACTGCATACATAACATGGCACTCATCTGAAAGCTGTAGAGCAGGTAGGGGGATTGCTTTGCTTTTGTATTGTTGTTTCTGTTGTCTTTGTTTTATTTGCATAATTTGGAGTGAAAGTCCTTTCTCCCCTACCACCTCCACTATGCATCCTTCTTTTTCTGGTAAACTGTGCAGCTGCATCTAGGTACTGGCAGACTGCAAAATACAAAGTAGTTTAACTTAGTCCCTACAAAAGAAAGCAAGCTAAAGAAAAAAAAATTAGTAAACAAAGGACTGCTTTTATATCAGTTTGCCAGCTGTGATATCTTAAATAAGAACTGAAACAGAGGATCTCATTGTTCGTCAAGCTTCAGTGGTCTACTGTTGGTCTGTTTTTTTCCCTTGATTGTCATCTTTTTAAGTTTTTCTTTAAACTTGAAAGACTTTAGTCCTTGAAAAGCTATCCCAGAACTGCTTTGCATGATACAATAGGTAGGTGAGAGACATCAAGGGCGGAGGGGGGGGCAGGGGAGGGGAGAAAGATCTATCAATGATGGCAGTTCTGCATACGTATGATGTAGGAGTTGTTTAGTGATACTCCATTCAAAATATTGATAAAAAATAAAGTCATGGAGAAATTGAACCCAGATATTAAAATACAGAGAAATAAATTTTCAAAGAAAGTAACCTAGACTTTACAATCAAATTTAGAATTCTGGTATTTGAAAAATTAAGGCAAGACACTC
>NW_009260770.1:1080207-1087645 GCF_000687185.1 Egretta garzetta
ACCAGCAACAGATAACACCTCAGTTTCCTTGAACATACCCCCCAAAAAACACCAATGCCTTTATATAAAACAGAAATTTCCACTTTTGAGCTAGATGCATTTATTAGTGGTGATAGGTGTGATGCTTCAAAAGCAGAGACATAAAACGAGGACTTCCTTTTTTAAGATTCCTCTTACCAATTGCCTTTGCTGTAGTCCAGCACTAAAGCCTGCTAGAAAAACAGGACATTCACCAGGGAACTCCAGGGTCAACTGCCAGCTCTTGAGAAAGTGTTATAAACCCAAGAACATTTCCACCTTGCTAGGGATAACACAGGAAGTTAACATTAAAATTAATAAATCACTGTCCTAACAGGAAAAGAACATCCCTTGATACACAATCCTACTTGCCCTTGGACAAGTAACTTAGAACAATACTTAATTAAAAGCTTTTTTTTTTTTTTTTATGGTTGGAATTAATAGAAATTCTTCATCTAAAAGAGAAAACTGTTTATATATATATGCATTTTATAAAGCAGATTTTCTTGGGAATTTCAGTTTTCTGGTGGAGTAGAGACATGAGTTCACATTCCATACTACAGAAATACTGGAATATGTCATGACTGGCTAGATCTCTTAACTGGACACAGTTTAATCTTTGTGAATATATCAGATATATCCAAGTAAGCAAGTTAACGTAGTACGTCATTTCATTTGCAGCGCCTGAAACCTAAAAAAAAAAGAAGTGATCTATTGTGAGCACAGTACATGGATAAGCTGGAGACTAACAAAGACAAAGCCCAGCAATTTAAATCTCTGCTCTCATCCCACTGCTTTTTATTTATTTATATATTTATAGGGGGTATGGTCTATACTACACAGCACTGGAACAGCAGAAGGAAACCGCCATAAAAATCACAAATGTTCTAATAGAACAAAGTACCTTATTTAAAGAATCATCATTATTTTTTGAAGTATCAAGAGATGAGTGTGCCAAGGTTGTTACTCTGAATCTGGAAGGCATTGTATTTGTTTTGGTGACAAGTGCTAGTTTTCCAAAACCATACAAGTATTCCCCAAAGAATCTGTAATATATAATCATGATATGCCATTGTGTAAACCAGGATGAAAGGTTAAAAATTACATTTTCAAAATAATCAGAGTAAAATTTATCTGCTTTTAGGGCAGTAAAAAAATAATTCAGAAATATTTAGCTTCTTTTGCTTCATGAGGCTTAGATGGTATAAATTTATATGGGAATTCAGAAGAAGGGTTAAGATCCAAGATAATATTTTGTTGATTCAAATTCCCTATTTATCCCCCTAAATACAGGTTCTGCAATGCCTCATGAGAGATAAGAAGACAGCTGATCTCAGACTCAGTACGTAACTAGAGCTCGTTGGGAATTTTCCAACACAACACCTTTTTACCTGAAAAGCGAAGTTACATGAAAACCAGAAATTATCGGAAGTGAATACTTCTCCCACCACACCCCCCCACCACACCCTGAAAAAAATACATTCTGGAACTAATGAAACAGAAAGAAACTGAGAAATGTCTGCAGGGCCCAAGCTAACTCCACACAGAAAGCATGTCTGAGATTTGGAAAATTTAATCAGATCAGCAACTTCAACTTCCACCCTGAAAGTTTTAGATGATTTGGGTCTGAACACAGTCTCTCTCTCTCTATCCCCTCACCCCCTCCCACCCCCCTCCAGTCAGGGGATTTGCATTTTATATAAAATATTATAACTGCATGGGGCCAGAAGAAGAGCCAAAACCAAGAGTAACTTCATAGTCTAATGATTAGGGATGCTGGAGAACAACATAAAAATCTCTCTACCAAAGAATACGTATTATTTACTTAACATGGAATGGCTTCAACAGGAAACAGTGACAGTGTCTCATGTTGGAATAACCAGTATCCCAGTCATCCAGGAATTCACATACTTGGTGTGAATGAACTCCAATTAATTAAAGGACTCCTGATCTAACATTCCCAGGTGGAATCTCTCTCATGTGCTACCCACGAGCTCTAACATTGTCTCAGATACTTAGGATGTGCATTTGATATTTTTCTAGTTTTTCACTTTGATTTAATCCTATTTCACAATTACATATATTCTTAAATATTAAAAAAAAAAAAAAGCAGAATGGAAAATGGAGCTTTACTGATGATTACCATATTAAAACCACCATGGCATTGACAAAGTTTTACTCTTACTCAAGTCTGACTTCCTGATCTCTATCCAGGGCAAGAGTGAGACACTAATTTGAGTTCTGCTTTGTTTGACTATTTCTCTTATCATACTAATTTCCTCCTACTAACTTTTGTGTTTGTTCAGTGCCCTCTGAAATTTCTTGAGTAAATTTGCTTGTGTAAGTAGAATGAAATCACTTAGATTATTTTCATTAAAAATTCCAGCCATTTCTTTTTTGTCCAATAGGTATCACTTTTCGAATTACTTAGCAAAGAAAAAACCATCTGCAGAAAAAAAACCCAACCAAAACTGAAACTAAAAAGTTAAAGATACTCTCTCGTCAAAGAAAAGGCTCTTCAGTTTTAAATTATTTCTAAAGTACATCTCACTTGAACCTTGACTATTTAAAAACCACTCACATGGTCTCTCAGCTATGTCCTTGTAATCCCATTGATTTGAGTAGCATCCTGCCCATATTACAAATAATCAGATTTGGCCTACATCAGTAGACGTCATTCTTTTAAATGACATATTAGTATTTTATTTATTCCTTTAAGCTATTTCAAAAGTTAAACTTCCAAGAGACTTGAATATTAAGTGTCTAATTCTGTTGATAAGCAAGACTCTTAAAATTGCAGCATTCAGCTGTGTGAGAGATTCATTTCATATTGCTCTGCTCATGAGTTTTCAATTGCGGCGGACCATCTGCCAGCTGGGAAATCCCACTCCTGTTTGCAGAAGCACTGCAAATTCTATTAGCGTTCAAGAAATAAAATAACTTGATTTAAGGAGCACACTGAAAGCTTTGTGCAACACTTCAAAATTACTTAAATTAATAAATCAAGCAGTACAAGGCATTTTTATTTTTTTCTCCAAGAATCTCAGACCATTCTCTATGAATGAATTGCCATTTAAAGTCTATCTGTGAAGATGCTACGTATATTGCACCTCTCACAAATGGTGGAAGTGCGAGCCAGGTTAATATAAAATACCTTGCAGAATTAATATTTTCATTTCTCGCTGAGACATGAAACCTTTCCAGCCTCAGTTGCCATTTTCTTGTCCTGTGGTATCCTACCTGGGAGCCTACCAAAGTAAGGATTTCACAGGCTCAAACAATTCTCAAAATTTAGACCTCTAAAGGAAATTTCTAATCAGCTCATGAGTTATGGTTTTCACATGAACATACAGTGTCTCTCTCTTTGAAGGAAAAAGCCAGAGTAATATTTAACAGGGACTCTTTCACAACGCCTGTACATGGTCATACAGGCTTGATGGGAATTGAATTTCTGTTGCATCTTAAAACGTAACCCCTTCAAGTACACAAACATTGATCATGAAACAATAGTTCTAATCATAAACTAACAATTACCAAACCTCTCCTTTATAGAAAGCCTACTAATACTCCAAATAAATTAACACTAAGAAGCTTAACCAATCTACATCCTGTATAAACCTGAAAATTGAGGAGTATTTATTTCTATGGTAAAAGATGATTACTTGAGATAGGATGACCTGAATTAAAGAACTAATAAATCTTGCTTACGTTTACAAATAGAATAACTTAATTTTATACCAATTTGGAAAAAAAAAAAAAAAAAAAAGGCTTCCTGAGGGGCAGTACCATTCTCATTTCTCAGTGCCTCCAAAAATTAAATTATAACACTTGTTATAATTCCATTATACATTATATTTATACATTTCATGTACACAACATTTAATTATGTTACATTTTAAAAGATAATTATTCCCATTTTCTTTCTGTAGGCCACACACAAAATGTAGTTTTCGTAGGGGGAAATGGCAGAGCATTAATGCAAAGATTAATTTTTAGGATGGTGGACAATACTTTGTAGTTGGATTAGTGATGCCTCATCATGGTAGTGGCCTTTTGCAGGGGGCTCGTTTTGCTTTGTGTAAAAACATTTTCCATTATTATTTCATTAGATAAAATACTTTCCAGATTTTAAAATTGCCTTTAAAAGGGACTTTTCCCCTATATAAACTTATGCCTTTGTTTTTAAAAATATCGTTACAGAAGTACAATGCAATACCAATTTGCACATATTTCAAATCAAGCACCATTGTATAGTGTCACATTTCATTTTGTACTTTGAAATTATGACTTGATTAACATCATTGTACTAAAGCTTGTCCTATTGTTTAGCTAATGCATTTAACACAGAAGTAGATTAGGAACAACGGGTAACATATGTATGACAGCTGTATTTTGCATCCCATGGATAAGATTTGCATAAGTGTGGGAGTTAGGAAAGTCATGCAGCAGACCAAGACTAAATAAATGTAATCTTAAAATACAAAGCTCTACATAAACTATTAATATTGCAAATGGAATTTTGACATTTTTTATTTAAAGGCTTCTGTTTGAAGTATTCTTGAATTCCTTTCCTACTGTACATTTACAAAATACAACTGTACAACTTTACTGCAAAGTTTCTTCATGATGGATGGGTACCTGCTAGAGGATTTTTCACCACAGTAATCCCAAATTATTGAAAGCTATTCTAAATATGTAATATAGATTTCAGGGGGTGATTTAAAATCTCCTGACCTGTTAATGACTGTTCCCAAGAAAAGCTCCTTCAATGAGACACAGAATGACAAGAGCAATGGTCCAAATGGAATTAATATTAAGGTTTGCCTCTTTTTAATTCTTTCAGAGGGATCTCAGAGGAGGAAAAGATCAGACAAGCTCCCACAATTTTCACTGTTCTGCCCGACCAACACACTGCAAAGTAAGTATCACACCACTACCAAAGAAAACAGTGCTGCAGTAACGTGTTGGTAAGTTGTGTGTGCTTGTCAAGCACATTCCAGATATAACTCATAAGTTTAGGGAATTAGGATGGCCCAGTTGAATTTGTAACAGGATGTAAAACTACTGTATATATCTATTTTGCCTAGCTTTAGAGAAATATTTTACCACTTATGAAATGAGTTTGCCTGAGTCTATTTCATAAAGTGAAGAATACAAAGACCCATCAGAATTGACACTGCTTTTACACTAATGGTACTAAATTAAATGCAGTCAAGTCACAGCAATTTAACAAATTATCAATTAAGGTATGAAATAGATATCCTAGCTCAGTGTAGTTGGTGTATCCCTTGCAACCACAGAAACATGCACTTTCAGCTCACTTTGTGAGCTTTGTGTACAGTGCAGCAAAGAAAGTCTCTTTAAAAGTGAGTTTTCTTCCCATGGCCCAGACAGTGTCATCTCTAGCCTAAGTACACATTTTGGGCAGAGAAAAATCCCCCCAAAAATTTCAAATCCAAAATGTGGAGAGAAAACATATAACAGACCTTGAAAATTACTAGAGAAAAACAAGACTTACTATGACAACTCAAAGCATGTCACCATTTAGAAATGTTCATGCATATTATTTTTTGCTGGAATTGTTGTTTGCCTTTAATTAAACTCACCTGAATGATGAATGAAATGCTAGAGGAAATGTGAGATTACTCGTCATGCCACTCTCCTATAGCTTTTGCTTAAGACTGATATTTGTCAAATTAGAGTTTAAACTGAGTACAGAGACAGGAGATTTGACTTTTTCAAGAAATCATAGGTTTAATTAGCTTTAAATATGCTAAAAGAGGTATATTATTTAGATTAACTGGTGCCTCCTACTACGATTTGCCTTTTGATACATAAAATTTACTTCGCTGTTTCTAGCAACTTCTTAATGCATCTTCTTTAAAAATTAGCTCTCTCCTCTAGTGAGGTTAAAATATTTATTAATACTGTAAAATCATATATTTTTGCACAATGGTGACAATTTACTAAGGCTTTTGTGCTTCCATGGGGTAATGGTGTTGGCAGCAGGGGGGCTGCAGGAGTGGATCCTGTGAGAAGAGGACAAGGGCTGCCCCAAACTGAAAACAGCCAGTTCCAGATGGTTTCAGCCAGCTCCAATGGACCCACCATAAGGCACAGCTGAGCCCATCAGCCAAGATGGCGGCAACTCTGGGAAACGTATTTAAGAAAGGGGAAAACACTGCATAGCAGTTGTGAGAGTGAGGAATGAGAAAAAGCATTGGAATGGAATGGAATGGAATGGAATGGAATGGAATGGAATAGAATAGAATAGAATAGAATAGAATAGAATAGAATAGAATAGAATAGAATAGAATAGAATAGAATAGAATAGAATAGAATAGAATAGAATAGAATAGAATAGAATAGAATATTTCAGTTGGAAGGGACCTACAACGATCATCTAGTCCAACTGCCTGACAAATTCAGGGCTGACTAAAAGTTAAAGCATGTTACTAAGGGTGTTGTCCAAATGCCTCTTAAACACTGACAGTCTTGGGGCATTGACCGCCTCCCTAGGAAGCCTGTCCCAGTGTTTGACCGTGTTTTCAATAAAGAAATGCTTCCTAATAGCCAGTCTAAACCTTCTTGATGGACACAGCTTTGAATCATTCCCACGAGTCCTCTCACTGGATCCCAGGGAGAAGAGACCAGCACCTCCTTCTCCATGCGCCCTCCTCAGGAAGCTGTAAGGAGCAAGGAGGTTGCCCCTCAGCCTCCTTTTCTCCAAGCTAGACAAACCCAAAGTCCCCAGCCACCCCTCACAGGACATGCCTGCCAGCCCTTGCACCAGCTTTGTTGCCCTCCTCTGGAAGCAAACAAGGACCTTCACATCCTTCTTCAATTGTGGGGCTCAGAACTGCACACAGTAGTCAAGCTGCAGCTGCACCAACACTGAATACAGCAGGATAATCACCTCTTTTGACCAGCTAGTTTTACTGTTGTCATGGTTTAACCCCAGCTGGCAGCTAAGCACCACACAGCCACTTGCTCACTGTCCCCCTGGTGGGATGGGGGAGAGAATCATAAGAGCAAAAGTGAGAAAACTTGTGGGCTGAGATAAAGACAGTTTAACAGGTAAAGCAAAAGCTATTTGCACAAGCAAAGCTAAACAAGGAATTCATTCCCTACTGTCCAAGGGCAGGCAGGTGTTCAGCCATCTCCAGGAAAGCAGGGCTCCATCACGTGTAACGGTTATTTGGGAGGACAATGCCATCACTCAAAACGTCCCCCTCCTCCTTCCTCTTCCCACAGCTTTATATGCTGAGCATGTGTATTGGGTTTCTGTGGCAAGGTCTTGGTAGTGGGGGGCTACAGGGGTGGCTTCTGCGAGAAGCTGCTAGAAGTTTTCCCTGTGTCCACCACTGGCCAGGGCCAAGCCAATCAGCGGCAGGGGAAGGGCCTCTGGGGTAAAAAATTT
>NW_009260770.1:1087710-1091588 GCF_000687185.1 Egretta garzetta
CACCTGTAGCCCGTGGAGGACCCCACGCCGGAGCAGGTGGATGCCCAAAGGGAGGAGGCTGTGACCCCGTGGGAAGCCTGTGCCAGCTCAGGTTCCTGGCAAGCCATTGCGGACCCGTGGGGGGAGGAGACCATGCTGAAGCAGGTTTGCTGGCAGAACTTGTGACCCCGCAGGGGACCCAGCGCTGGAGCAGTCTGCTCCTGAGGGACTGCACCCCATGGAAATTATGGACCCATGCTGGAGCAGTTTGTGAAGAACTGTAGCCCATGGGAAGGACTCATGTTGGAGTAGTTTGTGGAGGACTGTCTCCCGTGAGACGGACCCCATGCGTGAGCAGGGGAAGAGTCCTCTCCCAAGGAAGAAGAAGTGGCAGAGACAACGTGTGATGAACTGACCTCAACGCCCATTCCCATCCCCCTGCGCCGCTGGGGGGAGTAGGTATAGAAATCAGGAATGAAGTTGAGACCAGAAAGAAGGGAGGTGTGGGGGGAGGGTTTTTAAGATCTAGCAGTTTTTCTCCTCTCCTCTGATTTTGATTGATAATAAATTAATTATTTTCAAGCTGAGTCTGTTTTGCCTTGATGGTAACTGATAAAATGATCTCTCCCTGTCCTTATCTCAACCCACGAGCTTTTTGATTTACTTTTCTCTCCTCTGTCCGGTTAGAGGGGAGTGATAGAGCGGCTTTGGTGGGCCCCTGGCATCCAGCCAGGGTCAAACCACCACATCATGACATCATATGGTATGGGATATGCCTTTGGTGAGTTGGGGTCAGAATTATATCCTAGGCTTGTCTCCTGGATTTTAAGTGTGGTTTTGTGTGATAATGTTACATCCTTATTTTGAAAAGCATTACTTACTTTCTATAGGCTATTTTATTCATAGTTTGACTTTATGAAAAAAGTTTTATAAAATATCTCTACTGTGTCATTTGAAATTTTTCTTAAGAATGCCTTGGAAGATGATAATTAGGAGAATGACAGCTCAATCATAAAAATGCTGATTAGCTGGCCTTGTAAGTTAGCAGTGTAAGAGCTGATATTCAAGGCATTACTTCAGAAATTGATATCACTGGCAGTACATGTGCCACCTAAAAAAGGGTCAAATGAAAAACAGGCTTAGCAAAGATACTTTTGTCTTCAGAAACCCATGCACAGTTAAGCAGTTGCATCAACATTTATGCTGGTACTCAGCTGTATTTTTCTTTCTTTGTATCACCACCAAGAAGTCCACTAAATATATTATTATTTAAATACTCCTCCTTAGAATAGTTCAGTTGGAAGGGACCTACAATGATCATCTAGTCCAAATAAATATTCTTGGCATAACCTTTCAGAAAATTTGTTGCTTCTTATTCCCAGGTTCCACTTTGTTTGCCTGAATCATACTGAGGTTGTTAAACTTTAAATTTGAAAGAAAGGGTTAAGATTTGTATATTATTTGCATTTGTGGAAAAGTGGCAAATATTTTAGTATCTTCACTTTGTATCTTTATCATCAAAGTAAAGTTGAAATAAACTGATCAGTATTTATCACATTAAAGTGTTCCCCCTCCATTATATCCCCCCAAAAACATGAAACTTGAAACAGATGTCCTGATTCTTTATTTTGAATCAGAACTTCTCACTTCTATCGACCATGTCATCTTAGAAAGTTCCAACACAGGTTTTGCGTGGGCAGCTCTTGCATTTAGGCATGTAACCACAATTCATGAAGCCAGTATTCTCATTTGCTTAACAAAAGACAGAGCCAAGAATCCATCAATACTGTATGCATGACAGGCAGCTTTGAGCCATCTCATCCTTAGATATTTGCTTTGACATTTACTAATAAAAATCTTTTCTATGAAAACTCCATGACAGTTAAGAGGCCAAGGCTTAGATTTTTTTTTTTTTTTGCCAGGTTGACAAAACATTATGCCACAAGCACCATCCTAATCCCTGTCAAAAGTAATATACACCTTCCGGTCTCATCATCCTCCCACATAATTTCTTCATACTCAAAAGATTTTGCTAGTATATAGCAACTCCAGGGCAGCAGCTGAGATTCAGTGCCACCATTTGGCTTAAACCAACTCCTGAATGGACTAAACTAAAAAAGCATTACTACAGTTATATCTATGTCCTTTTTCTGGGGAGAATCACTGTTCTGATTAGGGGTATGGGAGTTTTTTCACACTCATAACTGGTATAAGTAAATTAGTGACACCTTTGCTGCCCAAATGCATATCACAACCTTGTGGCTGTATAGATAAAGGAAGTGGTCTTGTCTCATTTGAAACTAGGGGTGTTTTATTGGCTTGTCCCTTCATTTTTGTTCAAAACCAGTGATACCTTAAGGTGGAAGAAATGATGAAATTGTAAGAGGCCTTGGAAATTAGTGTCTACCCCCTTGTATTGGCACTGCTATAATTCTTGGAGTTCTCACTTCAAGGTGTTCTCCCCAGTGCACAATCAGCTCTTTGGCCACACCATCACCAGGTGGTTTCTGGGCTGGTCAGTCTTAGTGTAGATTTCTTAGTGGACTTACTGCACTTTTGAAGAATCAAGGTGAAAGTATGAAAGAACCAAATTTGACAATCAAACATGTTTCAAATCCTTTGGGGGACTGAAGAAATGTTCACACTACTTGGGGAATGGTTAGCTACTTTTATTTGCTGGTATGTACCTACTTTCCCCAGGGGCAGAGGGGTGGATATTCATGCTTGTAATCCGTTCTCCCTAGCTTCTGCACAGCCAGGAAAACAGGTGCAGCGGACTTCAGGGGAGATGACAGCAACCACGTGAACGCAGATGTGACCGAAATGGGGATGCACTTGCAAAAAACTGGGGAAATCTTGTGGATCAGTATTGAGAGTAGTGTAGGACATTGGGACAGAAAAAGCACTGAGCAGGAACATGGAAAAGAATTAATTTTTTGTGCTAAGAAGAGTGTAAAAAGAATGAAACGATTTAATAGAGAGAGGAGGAAAGAGCTAGAAATCACACTCAGAGAAAATGGAATATAAAAGCATACAAAATATATGAGAGAATGAGCGGCTCTTTCTCTTCTGCTTCTCCAGCTGTCAAACCCTTTTTTTGCATCTCTTCCTGACACATACAAAAATCACTGTCTATGAACCTTTCTCCCCTCAGGACAAGAGCCTAGCTTTTGTCCATGAAAATCTGATTGCTCTCTAAACCTTTTTCTTTCATTATTGAACAAATAATGTCTTGAACTATTAAATGTCTGTAAAACCTTTCCAGAGTCTCTTGGGCATTGGCATGTTTCAGAAAGACACTTCTTCTTGTGTGCATACAAATTTGTTTAAACAGACTGTGAGACCTAAGGCTATGGGATGCTTTTGTTTAGCTGTTACCATTGCACCTGAGACAGTGAAGGCCTAATTTGGACCTTGATCCATTTACTGTTCAGAAAACTTATATCAGAGCAGCATTTCTGCTGTAGTAAAGGTTTTCTTTCTGTTTTAAACCAGACCATTCTAAGAGCACTAAATGAAAAAACCTAATTCATTGAAATATTCTGTTTCACTGGGGACCGCTGGAGACAGAGGTTCCAGAGATACAACCCTTTTATAAAAGTATGGCAATTTGTAAAGTCAAAGTTATAAAAGATTTGCACACTGAAATAATTTTTCTAATTGCTTCCAGCCTAGTCTCAGGCCCCTAATATTTATATTACTTAATACAAGTTAGCCATGAGCTCTTTGGGGAGGCAATATTTTGGCAAAACATTATTGACATCTTACAGCTTGAATCTAGTGTCTTGCTCATGTTCAGGTTGTGAGCCAAAGGACCAAAATGCACATGTGAACAGGGGTCTGAAGTGTAGGGGCCCAAGAAAAAGGAGCAGAGGTCAGTGGACAGAGGAGTATTTAGA